>NC_090406.1:2350315-2509266 GCF_036365525.1 Heterodontus francisci
CTGGGTCAGGAGGGCACTGGGCCTGGGGGGGGGCACTGGGCCTGGGTCAGGAGGGCACTGGGCCTGGGAGGGGGTTGGACCTGTCAGTAGGACCTCGATCCCTGCAGCGTGTGGAGGTATGTCCGGGCCGGGGAGGGGGGGGGGGGGGGGGTACCAGCCGCTCTCCTGTGGATTACGTCATCGCTTCTTGCTAGCCAAATGACGTCATCGCCAACCCTGAGGCACTGACGCTGCTGCGTGCGTCACGGCGTTCTGTGCATTACGTTGGCGCTGCGGGGGAGTTGCGGCTCTCGCGCTCTTGCTGGGTTTCTCTGTCTGCTGATCGACCGCCGCCCGGCCCCGAACCCCGAGCCCCCCGACCCGGCCCGGCCCAGCCCGACCCGCCTCACCGCGCGCTGCGCAGCCGTTGTTCTCAGGGTTTGAATCGCGCCGGGGGCAGTGCGCGCTCCCGAGCCGTGGCCGCCATGAGTGTGGACGCGTACGGGCCCAGCTCACAGACCCTCACCTTCCTGGACACGGAGGAGGCCGAGCTACTGGGGGCCGACACACAGGGCTCCGAGTTCGAGTTCACTGACTTCACCTTACCGTCACAGACTCAGACACAAGGCCAAAGTCAAGGCCCCATCGACGGACAGGTAAGGAGAAGCAGGGGTTAGCCCACACGCCAAACCGAGGTTGTGCGGCCTAGTTGAGGCCCCAGGCTCAGCGGCCTAACGTCCCCCATCATCGCGCTCGGAATTGGCCGGGTTCGGTCTTCCGATCCGTGGTGTCGAAGTGCGGCCCGTCACAGCCTCGGCCTCCGGGACCGGAAAGACCCACAAGGGAGCCAAGAAGCGGTTCCAAAGCCGCATCTTACAGCGGCACAGGCCGGAGGCGGGAGAAAGGCGACTGGATACTGGGTATGGGAGTAAATGGGGGAAAGTGGGAAGAGCTTTTACAAACCAGTCCAGTTTGTCCCCCTCCCCTCCCTTTCCATTCCCTTCCCCCCCCCCCTCCCTTTCCATTCCCTTCCCCCCCCCCTCCCTTTCCATTCCCCTCCCCCTCCCCCCCCCCCCTCCCTTTCCATTCCCTCCCCCCCCCCCTCCCTTTCCAATCCCCCCCCCCCCCTCCCTTTCCATTCCCCCCCCCCCCTCCCTTTCCAATCCCCCCCCCCCCCCTCCCTTTCCATTCCCCCCCCCCCCCTCCCTTTCCATTCCCCCCCCCCCCCTCCCTTCCAATCCCCCCCCCCCCCTCCCTTCCATTCCCCCCCCCCCCTCCCTTCCATTCCCCCCCCCCCCCTCCCTTTCCATCCCCCCCCCCCCCCCTCCCTTCCATCCCCCCCCCCCTCCCTTCCATTCCCCCCCCCCCCCACCCAACCCTCCCCCCCCCCCACCCTTCCAACCCCCCCCCCCCACCCCATCCATCCCCCCCCCCCACCCAAACCCAACCCCCCCCCCCCCACCCTTCCATTCCCCCCCCCCCCCTCCCATCCATCCCCCCCCCCACCCTTCCAAACCCCCCCCCCCCCCCCTCCCTCCCTTCCCCCCCCCCTCCCAATCCCTTCCCCCCCCCTCCCTATCCAACCCCCCCCCTCCCTTTCCCATCCCCCCCCCCAACCCTTCCCCCCCCCTCCCAATCCCAACCCCCCCCCACCCATTCCCTCCCCCCCCCCCCCTTCCAAACCCCAACCCCCCCCCCTCCCTTCCAACCCTTCCCCCCCCCCCCCCCACCCATTCCAATCCCTTCCCCCCCCCCCTCCCTTCCAACCCAACCCCCCCCCACCAACCCAACCCACCCCCCCCCTCCAAACCCAACCCCCCCCCACCCTTCCAACCCAACCCCCCCCCCCAACCATTCCCTTCCCCCCCCCCTCCCTTTCCATCCCACCCCCCCCACCCCATCCAACCCAACCCCCCCCCCCTTCCAACCCTCCCCCCCCCACCCTTCCAACCCAACCCCCCCCCACCCTTCCATTCCCAACCCCCCCCCCCCACCCTTCCAACCCCCCCCCCCCACCCAACCCCCCCCCCCCCCTTCCAACCCAACCCCCCCCCCCTTCCAACCCAACCCCCCCCCCCTCCCTTCCATCCCTTCCCCCCCTCCTCCCTTCCATTCCCTTCCCCCCCCCCCCCCTTCCAAACCCTTCCCCCCCCCCACCCCCTTCCAACCCCCCCCCCACCCCCCTTCCAACCCCCCCCCCCCCCACCAAACCCACCCACCCCCCCACCCCCAAACCCTTCCCCCCCCCCCCACCCAACCCTTCCCCCCCACCCCCACCCATCCTTCCCCCCCCCCCTTCCAACCCAACCCCCACCCCCCCCACCCAACCCCCCCCCCCCCCCCCCCCACCCAACCCCCCCCCCCAAACCCCCCCCACCTTCCCCCCCCCACCTTCCCCCCCCCACCCAAACCCCCCCCCCTCCCTTCCACCCCCCACCCTACCCCCCCCCCCTTCCCCCCCCACCCAAACCCCCCCCCCACCCTTCCCCCCACCCAACCCCCCCCCCCCCCCACCCAATCCCCCCCCCCCACCCATTCCCCCCCCCCCACCCTTCCAACCCTCCCCCCACCCAACCCTACCATTCCCTCCCCCCCCCACCCATCCCAACCCAACCCCCCCCTCCCTTCCAACCCACCCCCCCCCTCCCCAACCAAACCCAACCCCCCCCCCCACCAATCCATCCCAACCCCCCCACCCTCCAACCCTCCCCCCCACCCCCCCCAACAAACCCACCCCACCCCCTCCCTTCCATCCCTTCCCCCCCCCCCTCCCTTTCCATTCCCTTCCCCCCCCTCCCTTCCATTCCCTACCCCCCCCCCACCCCCTTCCATCCCTTCCCCCCCTCCCCCCTTCCATTCCCTTCCCCCCCCCTCCCTTCCAACCTCCCCCCCCCTCCCTTCCATTCCCTTCCCCCCACCCTCCCTTCCATTCCCTTCCCCCCCCCCACCCTCCATCCCTTCCCCCCCCACCCCAACCCCCCCCCACCCTCCCCCCCACCCAACCCCCCCCCCCCCCTCCCAACCCCCCCCTCCTCCCCCCCCCACCCTTCCCCCCCCTCCCTCCCCCCCCCCCACCTCCCCCCCCCACCCTTCCCCCCCCCCACCCTACCCCCCCCCTCCCCTTCCCCCCCCCACCTACCCCCCCCCACCCAAACCCCCCCCCCCATCCCCCCCCCCACCCCTAACCCCCCCCCACCCCCCCCCCCACCCATCCCCCCCCCCCCCATTCCATACCCTTCCCCCCCCCCCACCCATTCCATTCCCTTCCCCCCCCACCCTTTCCATTCCCATCCCCCCCCCCACCCTACCCATTCCCATCCCCCCCCCACCCTTTCCAACCAACCCCCCCCTCCCTTCCATACCAACCCCCCCCCCCCACCATTCCATTCCCTCCCCCCCCACCCATCCCAATCCTTCCCCCCCCCCTCCAACCCCCCCCCCCCTCCATTCCATTCCCTTCCCCCCCCCCCTCCCTTTCCAATCCCTCCCCCCCCCCCCCCCCCATCCCCCCCCCCCCACCCAAACCCTACCCAACCCCCCCCTCCCTTCCAACCCAACCCCCCCCCACCCTTCCAACCCCCCCCCCCCCCCTCAACCCCCCCCCCCCCACCCCTAACCAACCCAACCCCCCCCCCACCCACCAACCCTCCCCCCCCCCACCCAAACCAACCCCCCCCCCCCCCCCACCAACCCTCCAACCCAACCCCCCCCTCCCAAACCAACCCAACCCCCCCCCCCACCCAACCAACCAACCCCCCCCCCCCCACCCAACCAAACCCCCCCCCCCCCCAACCAACCCAACCCCCCCCCCTCCCTTCCATTCCCTTCCCCCCCCCCCTCCCTTTCCATCCCCCCCCCCAACCAACCCCCCCCCCTCCCTTCCATCCAACCCCCCCCCACCATCCATTCCATTCCCCCCCCCCCCACCCAACCAACCCCCCCCCCCCTCCACCCCCCCCCCCCACCCAACCCCCCCCCACCCCCCCCCCCCCCCCAACCCCCCCCCCCCCAACCCCCCCCCCCCACCCCAATCCCCCCCCTCCCCCCCCCCCCCCCCCCCCCCCCCCCCTCCCCCCCCCCCCCCTCCACCAACCCCCCCCTCCCATTCCCATCCAACCCCCCCCCCCCTTTCCAATCCCTCCCCCCCCCCACCCCATCCCATCCCTTCCCCCCCCCACCCTTCCATTCCCATCCCCCCCCCCTCCCTTCCATCCCTTCCCCCCCCCCACCCTTTCCAACCCTCCCCCCCCCTCCCTTTCCAACCCCCCCCCCCCACCCATTCCCCCCCCCCTCCCTTCATCCTTTCCCCCCCACCCTTCCCCCCCCCCACCCTTCCCCCCCCTCCCTAACCATTCCCTTCCCCCCCCCCCCCTCCCTTCCCATCCCCCCCCCTCCCATCCCCCCCCTCCCTTCCCCCCCCCCTCCTTTCCCCCCCCCTCCCTTCCCCCCCCCCAACCCTCCCCCCCCAACCCTCCCCCCCCCTCCCATTCCCCCCCCCCACCCAAACCCCCCCCCCCACCCTTCCCCCCCCCCCCTCCCAAACCCCCCCCCCCCACCCTTCCACCCCCCCCTCCCTAACCACCCCCCCCACCCAAACCACCCCCCCCCACCCAACCACCCCCCCCACCCAAACCACCCCCCCACCCATACCCCCCCCCCACCAAACCCCCCCCCCACCCAAACCCCCCCCCACCCAAACCCCCCCCACCCAACCCCCCCCCTCCCAACCCCCCCCTCCCTATCCCCCCCCACCCAATCCCCCCCCCTCCCTAACCCCCCCCACCCAATCCCCCCCCCTCCCTATCCCCCCCCTCCCATACCCCCCCCCTCCCATACCCCCCCCCCTCCCTTCCATCCCCCCCCCCTCCCATCCATCCCTCCCCCCCCCCTCCCTTCCATTCCCTTCCCCCCCCCACCCTTCCATTCCCTTCCCCCCCCCCTCCCTTTCCCCCCCCTCCCTTCCCCCCCCTCCCTTTCCCCCCCCCACCCTTCCCCCCCCACCCTATCCCCCCCCCTCCCTTACCCCCCCCCTCCCTTACCCCCCCACCCATCCCCCCCCCCTCCCTTCCCATCCCTTCCCCCCCCCCCCTCCCTTCCATTCCCTTCCCCCCCCCCTCCCTTTCCATTCCCTTCCCCCCCCTCCCATCCCCCCCCCTCCCTTACCCCCCCCCTCCCTTTCCCCCCCCCTCCTTCCCCCCCCCTCCATACCCCCCCTCCCAATCCCCCCCCCACCCTTTCCCCCCCCTCCCTTTCCCCCCCCTCCCTTTCCCCCCCCTCCCTTTCCCCCCCCCCTCCCTTTCCCCCCCCCTCCCTTCCCCCCCCCCTCCCTTTCCCCCCCCTCCCTTCCCCCCCCCACCCTTTCCCCCCCCCTCCCTTCCCCCCCCCTCCCTTTCCCCCCCCTCCCTTCCCATTCCTTCCCCCCCCCTCCCTTTCCATTCCCTTCCCCCCCCTCCCTTTCCATTCCCTTCCCCCCCCTCCCTTTCCATTCCCTTCCCCCCCCCTCCCTTTCCATTCCCTTCCCCCCCCCCTCCCTTCATTCCCTTCCCCCCCCTCCCTTTCCATTCCCTTCCCCCCCCCCTCCCTTTCCAATCC
This sequence comes from Heterodontus francisci, assembly GCF_036365525.1. Classification (NCBI taxonomy): domain Eukaryota; kingdom Metazoa; phylum Chordata; class Chondrichthyes; order Heterodontiformes; family Heterodontidae; genus Heterodontus; species Heterodontus francisci. Next base: position 2,355,887 of record NC_090406.1, read on the forward strand.
CTTCCCCCCCCCTCCCTTTCCATTCCCTTCCCCCCCCCTCCCTTTCCATCCCTTCCCCCCCCTCCCTTTCCATTCCCTTCCCCCCCCCTCCCTTTCCATTCCCTTCCCCCCCCCTCCCTTTCCATTCCCTTCCCCCCCCCTCCCTTCCCATTCCCTTCCCCCCCCTCCCTTTCCATTCCCTTCCCCCCCCCTCCCTTTCCATTCCCTTCCCCCCCCTCCCTTTCCATTCCCTTCCCCCCCCCCCTCCCTTTCCATTCCCTTCCCCCCCCCCCTCCCTTTCCATTCCCTTCCCCCCCCCCCTCCCTTTCCATTCCCTTCCCCCCCCCCTCCCTTTCCATTCCCTTCCCCCCCCCCCCCTTTCCATTCCCTTCCCCCCCCCCTCCCTTTCCATTCCCTTCCCCCCCCCCTCCCTTTCCATTCCCCTCCCCCCCCTCCCTTTCCATTCCCCCCCCCTCCCTTTCCATTCCCCCCCCCCCTTCCATTCCCTTTCCATTCCCCCCCCCCTTTCCATTCCCCCCCCCTTTCCATTCCCCCCCCTTTCCATTCCCCCCCCCCTTTCCATTCCCCCCCCCCTTTCCATTCCCCCCCCCTTTCCATTCCCCCCCCCCTTTCCATTCCCCCCCCTCCCTTTCCATTCCCCCCCTTCCCTTTCCATTCCCCCCCCTCCCTTTCCATTCCCCCCCCTCCCTTTCCATTCCCCCCCCTCCCTTTCCATTCCCCCCCCTCCCTTTCCATTCCCCCCCTCCCTTTCCATTCCCCCCCCTCCCTTTCCATTCCCCCCCTCCCTTTCCATTCCCCCCCCTCCCTTTCCATTCCCTTCCTCCCCCCCTCCCTTTCCATTCCCTTCCCCCCCCCCTCCCTTTCCATTCCCTTCCTCCCCCCCTCCCATTCCATTCCCTCCCCCCCCCCCGTTTCCCTTTCCATTCCCCCCCCCTTTCCATTCCCCCCCCCCCTTTCCATTCCCCCCCCCCTTTCCATTCCCCCCCCCCTTTCCATTCCCCCCCCCTTTCCATTCCCCCCCCCTTTCCATTCCCCCCCCCCCTTTCCATTCCCCCCCCCCTTTCCATTCCCCCCCCCCCTTTCCATTCCCCCCCCCCTTTCCATTCCCCCCCCCCCTTTCCATTCCCCCCCCCCCTTTCCATTCCCCCCCCCCCTTTCCATTCCCCCCCCCCCTTTCCATTCCCCCCCCCCCCTTTCCATTCCCCCCCCCCTTTCCATTCCCCCCCCCCTTTCCATTCCCCCCCCCCTTTCCATTCCCCCCCCCCTTTCCATTCCCCCCCCCCCTTTCCATTCCCCCCCCCCTTTCCATTCCCCCCCCCCTTTCCATTCCCCCCCCCCTTTCCATTCCCCCCCCCCCTTTCCATTCCCCCCCCCTTTCCATTCCCCCCCCCCCTTTCCATTCCCCCCCCCCCTTTCCATTCCCCCCCCCCCCCTTTCCATTCCCCCCCCTCCCTTTCCATTCCCTTCACCCCCCCTCCCTTTCCATTCCCTTCACCCCCCCTCCCTTTCCATTCCCTTCCCCCCCCCCTACCTTTCCATTCCTTCCCCCCCCCCTCCCTTTCCATTCCCTTCCCCCCCCCCCCCGTTTCCCCAGGCCCGGATTTACTGGTGCAAGGAAATTTACACAATTCCAGTTCGTTTAAAAGTGACAGTTGGTTGCAGCAGGAGTAAAAGCAATTAAAATTCCATGTAAAGATTCTGAATGACCTACCTCAGATTTTACTGCGTCACTACTCAACTGTGGTTTGAGGGAGTAGGAATTGTGTAGTCCAGGTACAGCAACAAGTGGGACCAGTGTGCAGGTATGAAGAGAAATTGGATATTTCACTTCACTGTTAGGTTTGTAGTCTTTGTGGTTGAGTCATGTAATTACAGTCTGGATCAAGTCCTTGTGGCCATTATTACAGAGCCTGTGAAGGTTTTCTTTGAGTTTAAGATGTGTCCATATACTGAGCTCCTCCAAATAGTAAGGATGAAGGGAGAGTGCGTGGAATCTTAGCGCAAAGTGTAGGTTGCGGTGGTAAGTTCTTTTGTAGCGGTATATTTTTCAAGACTGGTGTAAATACACCAATTGTGTAATAAACTGGGTGGAGTTACGTTGGAAAATAAAGAAGGTTTAATAAATGTTTAATATCCCAGCGGTTAGGATATTTGCATCGTTTTGATACACTGATGCACTTTGATGCTTTCCATACCCATGACATTCGGGTGCTGAATGACCAGTCCAGAACTGAGGCATGGACTGAATATGCTGTTTATTACACTGGAATACTACCATACCTTCATTTAAATACTTAATTTTACTGAGACGGTAACATGTTGAAGGAACCACAACTCTCCCACGTTCTTCTGTCATCCTGCAGCATGGTAATATTCTGAAAAAGGATAATGGCTGGGATGACTCTCATCTGTCTGACAAAAATCGTATTATTCAACAGAAATGTACCATGTAAGAAACTTTAATTTAGATCCTAATTTTGCAGCACTTCACAATTGTTGAGGCATCCAGAGAATTCCTTGAAATTGCACAAGGTGTAAAAGTGTGTAGTTTGGCTCAAGTTTGTGCATGTGGAGATGTTTTGTGTTTGTGCACCTGCCAGTGAGCTAATGTAAAGGCAGCTTGCGCTCATTGTGATTTAGGCTGATTAGGCTATATTCTTTTGGCACAGCTTACCTGTTTATGTACCCCTCTGTAGCTCTCCAATACAGCAGAAACTGTTGGATGAATAGTTTGGTTTGTGATAAGAATTAAAATGACTGTCTAGCTTCAGCACACTTATTCCTGAATCCTTGTGACTGCTGAGTCTGTCTTGAGCCCTTCCTCTGCTAATGAAACAGTGTGTACCCACTGATCCCAGATGTCGAGAGGTTCATCTCTATGAAGCTAGATGTCAGTGTGTGACATGGGTGAAATATAACTGAGATGCAGAGGGATCTGGATGTCCTAGTGCATGAATCACAAAAGGTTAGTATGCAGGCACAGCATGTAATTAGGAAAGCTAATCGAATGTTATTGTTTATCGCAAGGGGAATGGAACACAAAAGTAGGGAGGTTATGCTTCAGCTATACAGGGCATTGTGAGACCACATCTGGAGTACAATGTACAGTACTGGTCTCCTCATTTAAGGAAGGATGTAAATGCGTTCGAGGCAGTACAGAGCAGGTATACTAGACTAATACCTGGAATGGGCGGGCTGTCTTACGAGGAAAGATTGGACAGACTAGGATTGTATCCGCTGGAATTTAAAAGAGTAAGAGGTGACTTGATTGAAAGATATAAGATCCTGAGGGGTTTTGACAGGGTGAATGTGGAAAGGATGTTTCCCTTTGTGGGAGAATCTAGAACTAGGGGTCACTGTTTAAAAATAAGGGGTTGCCCATTTAAGACCGATGAAAATTTTTTTCTAAGAGTCATGAGTCTTTGGAATTCTCTTCCTCAAAAGGCGGTGGAAGAAGAGTCTTTGAATATTTTTAAGGCAGAGGTAGATAGATTCTTGATGAGCAAGGGGGTGGAAGGTTATCGGGGGTAGGTGGAAATGTGGAGTAATCAGTTCAGCCATGAACTTATTGACTGGTGGAGCAGACTTGAAGGGCCGAGTGGCCTACTACTCCTCCTAATTTGTATGTTCGTATGTAACTTTTGTTTTGGGTCTTTGGTGAATGATTGATTGTAGCATGTTTGATATATAACATTTGTTATTTCTCAATCATCCTCTTATTTAACTATTGCTGTGTGCCAAGGATGTGAACTGTGCTATCATTTGGCATCTTCATTGGTTCCTACTAGCTCATAAACTGTTTAAACGCCCAATGTACAACAGAGTGCATATATTCAAAATAATGAACATCAAATCTTGTGATTTTTCAAACAATTGTAAACTGTTCAAGCTACACTCGTGCAATTCAGCCTCTGAATTGCATGATCAGTTTACTGCCTTAGACTTTCCACTTGGTACTCATTTCTCTAGTTTGCATCCTTTACCTTTCTTTGCAGTATTTTCTTTGCCCCTTCCACTCCTCATATCCCATCCACAACAAAGACAGTGTGCAGGAGACCTGTTCCAGGCCCCTACTAGTGCTGCTGTATCACCAAACAACATCACACAAAAGTTGTTCAAGATATCTGTACTTGCCCCCTGTCAAAGGTCGATGTGCCTGTGACTATAGTTTCTTTCTCATTCTGTTCTCCCTGCCCCACCCTTGTTCATGTGCACATATCTGGTTTCTTTTCCTTCCCCAGTGTGTGACCTATGATCAGTGTCTCTTCACCAGAAGTCGGCAGAGATTTGGCACTTACTTCAGTGCACCGTATGATGAAGCCACAGTGCTTGTTAACATTCCACTGGCGTTGCAACCGCTGAATAAGGTCATATTCAAATTATCCATAGGCGGTTAGAATGAAATGGTCCACATCAAGAACAGCAACTGAAACAAAAAGATCTTTCCTTCAGATCCCAAAGATTAGATGGTAAAATATATTTGGGACACATGCTTGGCAGGATATGCTTAATGCTGTTGCATCTAAGAGTTAGATTTAAACATGGGATCTTTAACTTGCATCCAGTTAGACAGATACCAAAAACAAAATACTGCAAATGTTGGGAATCTGAAATAAAAACAGTACACTGGAAAAACCCAGCAGATCAGGCAGCATTTGTGGAGGAAGAAACAGTTAAGGTTTCAGGTCGATGACCCTGCATTAGAAATTCCATTTAGCATTTCTCCTGAAGGTTGGCTGCTACAACAGTGTACCGCTCACTTAGTGTAGCCATAGCCTTCTGACTCAAAGGTGATATAAACAATGTCTTGTAGCTGATTGAGCTCAGGGTAAATTTTGTTGTTGCCTGATTTACTTCAAGGAAAACGTTTCAGTAACCAGGATTGAGGAACTTTAGTTTTGCAGAGAGATTGGTGAAGCTGAATTGTTCTCCTTGCACCAGAGAGACTTAAGGGGAGATTTGATAGAGGTGCTCAAAATCGAGGGGTTTTGATTAAATAAGGAGAAACTGTTTCCTGTGGGAGTGGGTCAGTAACAGGTTTGAGAAATTGGCAAAGAATCATTGGAGAGTTGAGAATCTTTTTTATGCAGCAAGTTATCCGAATGTGTTGTCTGAAAAGGATGAAAGCGGATTCAGTAGCAACTTCCAAAGTTGAATTGGATATACTTGGAAAAAGTGAGATTTGCAGGGCTGTCAGGGAAGAGCAGGAGAGTGGAACTAATTTGCTAGCTCTTTCATAGCTGCCACAGGCACGATGGGCTGAATGGCCTTTTATGCTCCGTAATTCTGTTTCCTGTATTTTTCAGTTTAGTCTTTTAATTCCTTTAAGAACTTGGAGAAAATGTAAGGCAGTTGCAGCCTTTTCCAAGAGCTGATGCTCCACTTGACCGGATATTTTAAAGTATCTTGTAGACTTTGGGGGAAAAAATTAATGTAATTTGCCTTATTTCATCAATTTTTCATATAAACAGGACACAGTGAGGCACAGGACTTTTCATTACTCATGAACAACTTTAATATCTGCAAGAAAGTTTTCTGAGCTATCCATTCTACTGCTCATTGTTCACTGGATGCAGTATTTTAACATTCTTCTGAAAATAGTTATTGAACCCTGTAGTACAAAATGGGTGGAGTCAGGTGTGGAATATAAGCACTTGCAGTCCATTTAAATCAAAGTTTCATCTAAATAGAATCCCTGCCCGTTGCCTATTGCCACAGTGTGATAATTTCAGATATGCTCCATATCCTCCTGTTAAGTAGACTGTTGGCATATATATTCACTACCCTGTCTGATTTATGTTGGTCAGAAGACGATCTTTCTTTATTTGATGTGCTGCTTCCCTTTGTTCTCCATCCCTGCTTTTGTATCTAGTTACTACCCCCCCCCCCCCCCCCCCACCCCCTCCTACCTCACCCCCCGGCCCCATGTTGCATCACTGGTGGTGGTTTATTTGGCAACATTGCAGCTTGGATCATGATTTTCAGACCCATGATCTCCCCAGCATTGGAAGGTATAATTATCTAAACCATACCTATCAATTGCCTCTGCGCCACGGTCATTCCTCCGTGTATGAAGGGTCTCCATCGTGCATTCCAATCACTGTTTTGTGTGGGCAGGTATGACGAGGTGAGTTTGGAGCATTATAATTTGAAAGCTTTTGCCTGTGGCCATCAGATTGACAGTCTCCCTGGCTGCTTTCTCTGAACTTATTCCAGCTGCCATTTCCCACATTAATTTTGTGGATTACTTTCTGATGTAGCCTTACAGGTATGACAGTGTTGCTTGTTGGTTAGTTGGGAGTACTGGGAATTAGTTTTGTAATGTATATTGACAGTCTCAGCATCAGCTGCTCCTGGTACAATATTAAAATAGATATATTAATGGGTAAAGAATCAAAAGCAATCACAAAGCAGGATGCATGTTAAGGCTCACATATAAAAATATATAACCTACTAGTTAATCTTCCATGGTATTGTATGTGAGGAGTCAAAGCTAGTGTGTAGTCTTCTGGGGAAGTGGGGTTAAAAGCCAGAGGCTAATCTGATCATGTGGAATTAAGTTCCACTTTTAAAGTTAGCTGTTCTCTCCTTTTGTATTATTATAAATTCCATCTAACATTTAAGTGAGAATTGCCTATGTAAACTTCTTATGTAATTGCACTGTCTGCCAATAGGTGCTGCAGGTAGCACCAGCACTAGCCAGAGGGTATAATTACAGTATTGCGTTTACATAGCAGTTTTCATTATAAATATTGACATAGAAATTTGTAATGGGAAGTTCTGAACTGACTCAAGATCTTTATTAATGAACAGATTAAACGTGTTGATGCCTTCCTGTTTTGCATCGTGAATACTGGGATCCAACATTAAATGTGCTCAGATTGGAATTGGCCTGGAGAGGTAGTTGACAGTCTCCTGCATGTTAAATTGTTTTGTGAATGGGAGGGCCAAGTTACTTAACTGGTATTGACTTGATGCAATGATTGATTTGGCAGGAGCCCAAATGATCAGTATTAGTGATCCGTGTGATACTTACTTTGAGCAGCACTGCTCAAGAGTCTTAAACAGCTTCTCAGCCTCACGGGCTGCTTTACTATGAGCTCTTTGTTTCAAATGGGCACTCTGCATGCAAGCTACTCTGTGCTTACTGACAAGTTGAATAGCTATGCTGTGTCATTGGTGTGACATTTTTTTCTTGTACACATTTATTGTACAGTGCACCTTTGGGCAGTGGAATAGCATTCTGACAGTTGGCATTTTATTGGGAAGGGGGGAATGATTCTTTTAGAAAAATTGGGGTGGAAGGATCATTCTTTCTTTTCTTTTTCTTTTTCTCAGCAGAGGTCAGTATTAGGTGAATTTTTTTACCATGTTAAAGGTGCCACATTATTGAAATAGCATGTCTACCACTGAAGAGAGCAACTCTCTGTACTGTAAGTTGTATCTCATATATAATCTTGATATATAAACATCCCATTATTCCTCTCAAAGGGGTTTCGACTCCAAGGCAAGAGTGTCGCGAACTGAACCAGGCTGATGAACTGTTTGCTTTGAACGCTGTTGATCTGTGAATGTAAAACAATGAGGTTAATCTGTCTCAAATATGTCCGTGTATTTTTAATAAGTTCATCTTCAAGTGGATGTACGCTGATGGGTTGAAAGTGTCTTTAATACATAGATCCTTACTTTATACAATCCACACCTAAAAACTTATAATTTTTACACCAAAAACCTTAAATTATCTAGTATTTGACAAGGAATGTAAGTAGCACTTGCACTGTTTCTTTCGAGTTCTGAAGCACGATTGACTTGGTTATCTGTAGAAATATGAAAGAATTGTTCTTGTTGAATGCAGTGATGGGGTTTTTCTTTTGTCATCTGGACTGGTGGTCATTGAATTGCTGAGTTTATAGAACTCTACAGCACAGAGGGAGGGCCACCCCCACCATACTTGTTTTGACTCTCTGAAATTCTAACCACTTAGTCCCATTCCCTGAATCTTTTATCCTTCAAAATGTTTCTTTTTTTATATATTTATGCACTTCCCCTTTCCAAAGCAGTTGGGGCTTCTGTTTCCATCACTGTTTTTGGTCAGGCATTGCATATGAATATACGAGCTAGGAGTAGGAGTAGGCCATTCTGCCGCCTCTAGCCTGCTTCACCATTCAATAAGATCATGACTGATCTTGTTTGTGTCTTGAATTCCACACACTCATCTACCCCTGATAACCTTAGATTCTTGTTAGGCAAGGGAATCAATCTACCTCCGCCTTAAAAATATTCATTGACCCCGCCTCCACCACCTTCTGAGGCAGAGAGTTCCAAAGTCGCACAACCCTCAGAGAAAATTTCTCCTCGTCTCTGTCCTAGAAAGGCAACCCCTTATTTTAAAACAGTGCCCCCAAATTCTGGACTCACCCACAAGAGGAAACATCTTTTCCACAATCACCCTGTCAAGACAGTTCACGATCTTATATACTTCAATCAAGTCTCCCCTCATTCTTCTAAACTCCACTGAAAACAAGCCCAGTCGGTCCAACCTTTCCTCATAAGACAACCTGTTCATTCCAGGTATCAATCTTGCATTGGCAGGCTGTGGCTAGTGGGGTACTGCAAGCATCAATGCTTGCGCCCCAGCTGTTACAATATATATCAATGATTTGGATGTGGGGACCAAATGTAGTATTTCCAAGTTCACAGCTGGCACAAAAGTAGGTGGGAATGTGTGTTGTGAGGAAGATGCAAAGCGGCTTCAAGGGGATTTGGAGAGATTTAGTGAGTGGGCAAGAACGTGGCAGATGGAATATAATGTGGAAAAATGTGAGGTTATCCGCTTTGGTAGGAGGAATAGATGTGCAGAGTATTTCTTAAATGGTAAGAGATTAGAAAGTGTAGATGTACAGAGGGACCTGGGTGTCCTTGTCAATAAGTCACTGAAAGCTGACATGCAGGTGCAGCAAGCATTTAGGAAGGCTAATTGTATGTTGGCCTTTATCGCAAGAGGATTTGAGTACAGGAGTCACAAAGTTTAGCTTCAATTGTATAGAACCTTGGTTACACCGCACCTGGAGTACTGTGTGGAGTGCAACGAAAAATTCACCAGACTTGTTCCCAGGATGGCGGGACTGTCCTATGAAGAGAGATTGGGGAAACTGGGCCTGTATTCTCTAGAGTTTCGAAGAATGAGAGGTGATCTCATTGAAACCGACCAAATACTTAAAGGGATAGACAGGGTAGATGCAGGTAAGATGTTTCCCCTGGTTGGGAAGTCTAGAACCAGGGGACACAATTTCAAAGTAAGGGGGAAGCCACTTGGGGCAGAGATGAGGAGAAATTTCTTCACTCAGAGGGTTGTGCATCTTTAGAATTCTGGACCCTAGGGGGCTGTGGAGGCTCAGTCATTGAGTATGTTTAATGCAGAGATTGACAGATTTCTAAATACAAATGACATAAAGGGATATGAGGGTAGTGTGGGGAAAAAGGCATTGAAGTGGATGATCAGCCATGATATTGAATGGCAGAGCAGGCTCGGTGGACTGAATGGCCTCCTCCTATGTTCCTAAACCTCCTGAACCGCTTCCAACGCATTTACATCCTTCCTTAAATAAGGAACCCAAAACTGCACACCGTATTTCAGATAAAAACAAGAGATGCTGGAAATACTCAGCAGGTCTGGCAGTATCTGTGGAGAGAGAAACAGAGTTAACGTTTCAGGTCAGTGACTGAAACCAAAAGGTCATTGACCTGAAACATTAACTCTGCTTCTCTCTCCACAGATGCTGCCAGACCTGCTGAGTATTTCCAGCATTTCTTGTTTTATTTCAGTTTTCCAGCATCTGCAATATTTTGCTTTTATTACGCAGTATTTGAGATGTGGTCTCGCCAATGCCCTGTATAACTGAAGCATAACAACCTTACTTTTATTTTCAATTCCTCCCATAATAAAGGATAGCATTCCATTAGTCTTTATTGCTTGCTGTTCCTGCATGCTAACTTTTTGTGGCTCATGAATTGGAACATCTAGATCCCTCTGCACATCGGAATTCTGCAGTCGTTCTCCATTTAAGTAAAATTCTGCTTTTTTATTCTTCCTGCCAAAGTGAATAACTTCACTTTTTCCCACATTATACTCCATCGGCCAGATTTTTGACCACTCACTCAACCTATCTCTTTGGGTCTGCAACCTCTCTATGTCCTCTTCGCAACCTACTTTCCTACCTATCTTTGTGTCATCTGCAAATTTAGCTACCATGCTATTGCTCCCCTCATCCACGTCATTGATATAAATTATAAAAAGTTGAGGCCCCAGCACAGACCCCAGCAGGATTTCACACGTCAGAGTGGCGCAGTAGTTAGCACCGCAGCCTCACAGCTCCAGTGACCCGGGTTCAGTTCCGGGTACAGCCTGTGCGGAGTTTGCAAGTTCTCCCTGTGATCGCGTGGGTTTCCGCCGGGTGCTCCGGTTTCCTCCCACAGCCAAAGACTTGCAGGTTGATAGATAAATTGGCCTTTGTAAATTGCCACTAGTATAGGTAGGTGGTAGGAGAATGATGGGAATGTGGTAGGGAATATGGGATTAATGTAGGATTAGTATAAATGGGTGGTTGTTGGTCGGCACAGACTCAGTGGGCTGAAGGGCCTGTTTCAGTGCTGTATCTCTCTATGACATCCTGCCAATCAGAAAAGGACCCATTTATGCATACTCTATTTTCTGCCAGCCAGTCAATCTTCTATCCATGCTAATATGTTACCCCCTACACCATGAGCTCCTACTTTGCGCTTTAACCTTTTATGTGGGACCTTGTCAAAAGCCTTCTGGAAATCCAAGTACAGTATGTCATTGGGCTCCCTTTTATCCACAGCACATGTTACTCCTTCAAAGAACTTTGAACAATGACATTTAGACAGCGTCATTAACATGTAAGAAGTTCTACCATGCTTCACAAAGACCAAGTAGGAAAATATCCTGACAGCCCTTCACATTAAGAAATTCTCTCATATCCCATTTTAGGTGCTAATTTATTTTATTTATTTAGAGATACAGCACTGAAACAGGCCCTTCGGCCCACCGAGTCTGTGCCGACCAACAACCACCCATTTATACTAACCCTACAGTAATCCCATATTCCCTACCACCTACCTATACTAGGGGCAATTTACAATGGCCAATTTACCTATCAACCTGCAAGTCTTTGGCTGTGGGAGGAAACCGGAGCACCCGGAAAACCCACACAGTCACAGGGAGAACTTGCAAACTCCGCACAGGCAGTACCCAGAATTGAACCCGGGTCCCTGGAGCTGTGAGGCTGCAGTGCTAACCACTGCGCCATTGTGCCGCCCCCATGCTCCTTCTCCAGAGGAGATGTGTTCCAGTCTTGTAGGAAGCCTGTACTAGATTTCACTTCTAAAGAAAGTAGCTGGTGGAGGAAGGCCTTTTCAGATGAAGCAGGAAGGCCAATAGCAGTTTTCAGCTTTAAACTAGCCGGTTACTATGTGTTTGGTCAGAGGGCATGTGTCACCGTACAGACTGTACTTTATCTCCATGCTCTATATCCTGACTACATCTACATCACACAGGCCTCATTTTAATGTGCACTGGCAAAATGTCGATGTCTGTTTCCTTATATTAGAAATATTATCACCATAACACATTTCGGAAAGTGTAATCCCATCATGTGTGTGCGCTCTGGGGTACTTGAGGAGAGCAGATGGTAGAAAGCTGATTCAAATCCTTTCTACAGATAGTCACATACACAGGTGTGAGCACTGTGGGTACCTCAGGCTTCCTGTGCTTGCACCTCAGAATAAAGCCACTTTATATTCTCTCAAAGTTAGGAAAGAACTGTTAAATGTATGTTATTAATTGAACTGTGGCTTTTACTTTTCAGAAAATCTTGTGATGAGATTAGAGTAATTTTTTACAAATGCCACGAAATGCACTTTTTACAGATGAATCGTGCAGGCTACTGTTTTTCTCTGCCTTAGCTGAGGTTCAGTGACGTCAAAGTACCAGTGGGTCTGAAAGAATTGAAACTGTAGCGATTGAATCAGCCTGTAGCATCTATTCTGTTATCTAAATTCCATTTTATGCTACAGAATTTATTTACAATATTGGAGAATGTTTCTTTTGAATTTATAAATGTGCCTCTGGTACATTTATGCTGAAAGTTATCACCTGACTGCATAGTGGCTACATTATTTAGCTGACCTTGTGTTGCAGGTTGATTTTTTTATGACCCCTTGGAACTGTACACATCTGTTATCGGAAAAGGAAGAATGCAGGGTTACGGGGAGAAGGTGGGGAAATGGCACTAAGTGAATTGCTCATTCGGCGAGCTGGTGCAAACCCGATGGGCCGAATGGCTGCCTCCTGTGCTGTAACGATTGTGATCTCATCTTACGTAGTTATTCCAGAAATATGTTACAGGCTGTTACACAGTTGACATTCTGAAGACCAAAGTACAGTCCTCATAACTCAGATTGCGTTACAGCTTATGACATTTGGCTGTGTGCATGTTTCTCGATCTATAATAAGGCTTGTGGAACTCAAATAACACTCTGACTTGGCGACTCATGTCTTCTCATGCTTTTGAGTACAAGTTCTTATGTGACATGGAGCAAAGTGCAGCAGATACTAACAAAGTCCTCCCATTATGCAGTGCTCATGGTGAGAAGGCTAGTGACACTTTGAGGCATATCACAGATATTTGCTTTTCTGTGTACACAGTGCCAAGTAATGAAACCATCTGTTGCAGTTAGCTACTGGCAAGGAGACATTGATCTTTTACGGTATTGTAACTCTCATTATGACTATTACAACAGTTTGCATTTATATTGGCATTTATACCTTAATGTAGAGAGAGTACAAAGCCCTTGGATGCCAGGGAAGAAGAGAATAACTAAACTAAAGGAATGAATGCTGAGTTATGATGAGTGTGGGAGTGATTTGCAGTTCGATTGAAAGTTTGGAGTTCTAGGGTGTTTTCCGAGGTGGATTGTTGTACCACTCTGATCACTACAGCATGTGTCTTATACATATATGCTATATAACATTAGTGAATACTTCAATTCAGTTTCATATTAAAAAGGATTTAGCTGTCTTTTACAAGCATCATCCACAGCCTTATGACATGAAAGAATTTCAGCTGGCTCTTGGATAATTATTGACATAGTGTAGAATATCCAGTAAAATGGAGACAAAATCCCCCCTGCTTGAGATGAACTTTGGTTAATGGAGCGACCTTACATTTTGATTGTACCTGTATAACAGTATTGTGAGGCACTGGAAAAACAGTGTAATTCTGTTTAAATTGCAGTGCAGTAAGAAATTCCGAGTAAATGTAAACCAGGCTTGTGCATTAGTTAGGACTGACTGACCACAACCATTCAGTGATTTCATAAGTGGAATATGAAGTGTGAAAGAAATACAAACTGGCAGCAGCATCAGAGCTACGCTGTCTGGAGGATTCCGTGCAGTGGCTGAAATAAATGATGTATGTGCACCACTTGTAAGCTGTAAAGCACACATACATTAATAAAATTATCTTAAATTTTTGACTTCAGTGGTGGATGTCCTACCACCAGGTGACTAATTTGATGACAAAAGTGTATTAGATTCCTGTGTGGTAAAAGCAAATGTGCCATTGTCATATTTTGATTAAGGTGCTGTGTTACTAGTGCATCTGTAATATGATTCTTGAAGGTTATCAGGGTTTTGTATTTGAAGGGAAAGTAACCCCATATCCCTTGAGTGAGGCAAGCAAGCGTGTAGTAATCCTCAGGGACACAGGGGTGACTAGATCCCCTTTACTGGGAAAAGGCCTGACCTTTCTCCCAGAGAGTGCGATGAAAACCAGAATGGTGGTGAATGGTATTGGACGGCAGTGTATGCCTGTACCTGTACACCGGGTGCACCTGGAATGTGACCTAGTTTCAGGACTGGTAACCATAGGGATTGTCCCTAGTTTGCCTGTGGATGGGGTTGACCTGTTCATAGGTAATGATCAGGCAGGGGTGCAGGTGGTAGCCTCTCGACATAGTCGTACTCATGTAAATATATCTTAATCCAATGTCCCAGACACCGCCATCACCATTCCTCGGTATGTCCTGTCCCACTGGCAGGACAGACTCACCAGATATGGTGGCACAGTGGTATACAGTCGCAAGGGTTGCCCTGGGAGTCCTGAACATTCGTTCTGCACCCCATGAAGTCTCATGGCATCAGGTCAAACATGGACAAGGAAACCTCCTGCTGATTACCACCAACTGCCCTCCCTCAGCTGATGAATCAGTACTTCCCCGTGTTGAATACCAACTGGAAGCAGCACTGAGGGTGGCAAAGGTACATGATGGACAGTGAAGTACCCTTCCCAGAGGACATCAAGAGTGGCTCGGAGCACCGCTCCTGTCCAAGCAGGCAGAATCCTGAAGGACATATCTGCCAGACTGGGTCTGTGGCAGGTGGTGAGGAAATCAACAGAGAAAAACCTACTAGACCTGTTCCTCACCAATCTAACTGTTGCAGGTGCATCTGTCCATGACAGTATTGGTAGGAGTGAACAGCGCACAATCCTTGTGAAAACGAAGTCTCGTCTTCACATTGAGGATACCATTCATCATGTGTGGCGCTACCACCGTGCTGCATGGGATAGATTCAGAACAAATCTAGCAACTCAAAACTGGGCATCCATGAGGCACTGTGGATCATCAGCAGCAACAGAATTGTATTCAACCACAATCTGTAACCTCATGACCAAGCATATCCCTCTCTCTACCATTACCATCAAGCCAAGGGATCAACCCTGGTTCAATAAAAAGGGCCAGAGAGCATGCCAGGAACAGCACCAGACATACCTAAACATGAGGTGTCAACCTGGTGAAGCTTCAACACTGAACTACATGCATGCCAAACAGCAGAAGCAGCATGCAGTAGTCAGAGCTAAGTCATCCTACAATCAACAGATCAGATCAAAGCTCTGCAATTCTACCACATCCAAGCGTGAATGGTGGTGGACAATTAAACAGCTAACTGGAGGAGCAGGCACCATAAATATCCCCATCCTCAATGATGGAGGAGCTCAGCACGTCAGTGCAAAAGAAAAGGCTGAAGCATTTGTGATGATTTTCAACCAAAGATGCCTCCTGAGGTCCTCAGCATCACGGATGTCAGTCTTCAGCCAATTTGATTCACTCCACGTGATGTCAAGAAATGGTTGAAGGCGCTAGATACTGCAAAAGCTGTGGGTCCTGACAACATCCTAGCTGCAGGACTAGCTGTGCCTCCAGTACAGCTACAACGCTGGCATCTACCCATGACTGTGGAAAATTGCCCAGGTATGCCCTTTCCACAAAAAGGACAAATCCAATCCAGCCAACTACTGCCTCTCTGTCTTGATCATCAGCAAAGTGATGGAAAGTGTCATTGACAGTGCTATCAAGCACCACTTAAACAGCAACAACCCACTCACTGCTCAGTTACCATTCTGCCAGGGCCACGGCTCCTAACCTCATTACAGCCTTGGTCCAAACATGGACAAAATAACTGAACTTGAGGTGAGAGTGATTGCCCTTGACATCAAGGCAGCATTTGACCAAGTGTGATATCAAGAAGCCCGAGCCAAATTGAAGTCCATAGGAATCAGACAAAACTCTCCACTGGTTGGAGTTATACCTAGCATAAAGGAAGATTGTTGGGGTTGTTGGAGGCCAATCATCTCCGCCCCAGGACAGTGTTGCAGGAGTTCCTCAGGTTCGTATCCTAGGCCGAACCATCTTCAGCTGCTTCATCAATAACCTCCTTCAATCATAAGGTCAGAAGCAGGGATGTTAGCACGGACGATGCTCAGTACCATCCGCAACTCATACTGAAGCAGTCCATGTCAATGTGCAGCAAGACCTGGACAAATTCAGGCTTGGGTTCATAAGTGGCAAGTAACATTCATGCCACACAAGTGCCAGGCAATAACCATCTCCAGCAAGAGAGAATTTAATCACCTTCCTTGACATTCAGTGGCATTACCATCGCTGAATCCCCCACTATCAGCTCCCTGGGGGTTACCATTGACCAGAAACTGTACTGGAGCAGCCACCTAAGGACTGTGGCTGCAAGAGCAGGTCAGAGGCTGGGAATCCTGCAGCGAGTAACTCACCTTCTGACTTCCCAAAACTGTCCACCATCTACAAGGCACAAGTCAGGAGTGTGATGGAATACTCTCCACTTGTCTGGATGAGTGAGGCTGCAGCAACACTCAGGAAGCTGAACACCATCCAGTACAAAGCTGCCTGCTTGATCGACACCCCATCCACCACCGATGCACATTGGCAGCAGTGTGTACTGTATACAAGCTGCATTGCAGCAACTCTCCAAGGCTCCTTTGATGGCACCTTCAAAACCCGTGACCTCTTCCGACTAGAAAGGCAAGGATAGCAGATACCTGGGAACAATCACCTGCAAGTTCCCCACCAAGACCTACACCATCCTGACTTGGAACTATATTGCTGTTCCTTTGCTGTCACTGGGTCAAAATCCTGGAACTCCCTCCCTAACAGCACTGTGGGTTTACCTGCACCAGATGGACTGCAGTGTTTCAAGAAGGCAGCTTTCCACCACTTTCTCTAGGGCAACAAAATGCTGGCTTTGCCAGCGGTGCCCACATTCCATGAAACACATAAAGCCTAAACCTTCAGTGAACTTTACGTGGACTGGTGTTGCCTCCTTGAAGTGTGCTAGGAATGTCAAGCAATGTATCATATACAAACATAGAAAAATTTACAGCACAGAAGGAGGCCATTCGACCCATTGTGCCTGTGTCGGCTGAAAAAAAGCTATCGAGCCTAATTCGGCTTGCCAGTTCCTGGTCTGTATCCCTGAGGGCTACAGCACTTCAAGTGCACATGCAAATTTTTTTTAAATGTGAAGGTTTCTGCCTGTACTACCCTTTCAGGCTGAAAGTTCCAGACCCCCGCCACCCTCCGAATGAAAACTTTACTTCAACACCCCATATCCATGATTATTGACCTCTCTGCTAAGAGGCATACGTTCTTCCTATCCACTTTGTATAGGCCCTTCGTTCGCTGTGATCAAATCATGTGATAGGGAAGTAATGCTGGCACTTATTTTGTTGGCTGATGGGGAATGTCTTGATGTTTGTCATTTAAAATAAACACTTGAAATAAAAACAAAACTGTCTTTCACCTGCAGTTTGCTCCTGTTTCACAGGTAATAGGGACAGCCCTGCATCTTCACTAAATTCACACTTGATAACCCATTGACTAGCAGGAACAGGTGTAATCCACATTGATCTTTTGTTGCTGATGTGTTAACCTGAAGATAGATTAAGACGCCCCACATTGACTGCAAAAAGGTGCAGAATTCTCAAGCCACCGATCATTGATTGAATCGTTAATTACAAGTTGAATATCTTGTACATTAGCAACTGGTTGTTGCCACAACACTGCATGAATAGCAGAGCTGGCTAAAGAGGGAAGTCTCTTAACTACTCACTGGTCTTTCAGGGACTTGCTGCACTGTGGAGCCAGCAGAGAGAAATCGGCGCAATTATTCTCATCACAGACTGAGGAACATTTTTAATTATGTCTGATTAATTTGCAGAGCTGAGTCTCGATTCATTTACAGTTATATAGATATTGCATCGATCCCTGTCATAAATTACTGAGTGTGGTTTATTACTTGAAAAGTGCAATTGTGGCCATGAGTCTCAGAGCATGGAACACATCACCTGCCTAAGATCTGTTGCAGGAGGCACCTCATTTCTCTACTCAGTATCTCATTCGGCTATCCATTTGATGGACTACTTAGACACCCCATCCAAGCTTTTCCCATCGTAGGAAAGTAGTAGTATTAGCTGCATTTGAGGAGAGTAAATGTAATGCTGTGAAAGTTTTCAGTCAGTGTTCAATTGTATCTCTAATTGGCACAGCAGCTATGCAGTCTGATAATGAGAGGCAGATCCATTTAAAGGTGTTTAGTGAAAAACAGATGGTTAAATGTATTTACACAGCATGTATTGTGATTTCAGGAATACCTCAAGGTTTTGAGCTTTTAGAATGTTTGATATTTTCATTCCTTTTAATCTTTTTGGGTTTGAATTAACTGAACTTTGAGATCTATGACCCTTGCTATTTTGAAATTTT
Organism: Heterodontus francisci; assembly: GCF_036365525.1. Lineage (NCBI taxonomy): Eukaryota > Metazoa > Chordata > Chondrichthyes > Heterodontiformes > Heterodontidae > Heterodontus > Heterodontus francisci. Next base: position 2,374,040 of record NC_090406.1, read on the forward strand.
CTGGGACCCAGTTGCACACACTCTTGTATATATAGTTGGAAAGGACCTATGTTCTGATGTGAAAAGTGCTTGTGCACAGCTGTAGCAAAATTTCTGATGAAATAGTAACGATCCTTCCAGTTGCTGACTTAGAAATTCCTAGACTGTGCTCTAATGGGTATTTAACATGCTCTCTGGGCTCTTGTCAGTCTTATTGAGGTGATGAAAAAGAGGCAGCCAGGATTAAACACTGACATGTTCTAGTTGGGGAGCACAATCCCTGGGTGCTATCATTTTCACTTGCACTCTGATACATTTCTACCAGTTGTTCATAGTGCACTATATTAGCAGTGACCACTGCTGTTCTTGAATGAGTGTACGTGTGTAGAGGCTGCCTGGGGTGCCACCTTTCCACTGGAAATGCTTCCCACCTTCTGCATTTCTCTAACATAACCAAGAAGGTGGAATAGTGAAAGCAGTCCCACATTCCACAACACAATGATGAGGTTCACTATTGTACCACAGATGTGTGCTTCTGTTATTTAAGGAAGGGACTACAGCATAAACCAGACTCTCTCATTGCACAGAAAATGGGAGCAAATCCCTTTCTCCTTTATTGCTATTGGATATGATAGAGTCATAGAGTTATACAGCACAGAAACAGGCCCTTCGGCCCATCGTGTGTGTGCCAGCTATCAAGAACCTAACTATTATAATCCCTTTTGGCACTTGGCCTGTAGCCTTGTATGCTGTGGCATTTCAAGTGCTCATCTAAATACTAAAATGTTGTGAGGGTTCCTGCCTCTACCACCTCTTCAGGTAGTGCATTCCAGATTCCAACCACCCTCTGGGTGAAAAAAGTTTTCCTCAAATCCCCTCTAAACCTCCTGCCCCTTAGCTTAAATCCATGCCCTCTGGGTATTAACCCCTCTGCTAAGGGAAAAAGTTTCTTCCTATCTAACCCATCAATGCCCCTCATAACTTTGTATACCTCAATCATGTCCCCCTCAGCCTTCTCTGTTCTAAGGGAAACAACCCTAGACATTTCAGTGTCTCTTCACAGCTGAAATGCTCCAGCCCAGGCAACATCCTGGTGAATCTCCTCTGCACCCTCTTCAGTGCAATCACATCCTTCCTATAGTGTGGTGCCCAGAACTGTACACAGTACTCCAGCTGTGGCCTAACTAGCGTTTTATACAGCTCCATCATAACCTCCCTGCTCTTATATTCTGTGCCTCGGCTGCTAAAGGAAAGTATCCCATATGCCTTCCTAACCACCTTATCTACCTGTGCTGCTGCCTTCAGTGATCTATGGACAAGTACACCAAGGTCCCTCTGACCCTCTGTACTTCCTAGGATCCTACCATCCATTGTATATTCCCTTGCTTTGTTAGTCCTCCCAAAATGCATCTGGATTATTGTGAACGGAAGCCTAATGGTCTATATGGTGGAAGGTAATTGCTTCATTCACCCTTCTCTGTGTATGGATGGTGATTCTTCATCTTCACGCAGGTGAATGGACCAGATGGAGTTCTCCAGAATGGAGCAGTTGACGATGCAGTTGCCAAAGCAAGCCAGTTATTACCGGAACTAAACTTTGAGGAGGATGAAGAGGATACGTACTACACCAAGGACCTTCCTTTGCATGCCTGCAGGTACCACAGTCTGATTTTCTGTTTAATCCTGCAAAAGTTAAGTTGGAAGAAATAGGAGGTGAGCTAAGTGTCACAGAATTAATCTGTTCAGTTTTTTTTCCTCTTTCATAACTCAGTAAAACATACATTACGTCAGTGAGCAGGTTGCACTGATCATCTTGGCTTTAAGAACATAAACTGTGGAAGGAGAAACAGCCTTTTTGTCTCCTGACTAATCCTTTGGAGACCCTGTCCAATTTATTAGAGACTGTGCCTAACCAGAATTAAAATCTCTGAATCCATCAAAACAATTGTTAAACTCTAGACTGTTAATCCAGTTTTAAGATTCATGTGGTTCTACTCCAACTAGTGAATTCTACAAATTACATTTTCATGATTCTAGCAGTACAGGAGTTAGTGTTACACAGCAAATCAAATCTAGCTAGAATCTATCCTTGGAATATCCAAACCAATTCCTAGATATTCGCCTTGCTCTCTTTAAGAAATTAGCATAAATTTCAGGAGTTAGTTCCCTGTAACTGTACCCTGGGGAGTAAGAATTTCTTTTGTAAATTGTAATCTTGTTTGAGACTTGTTCATTCTGTGCTTCTGATCGCAGCTTGTTAAACAGTCTGATCACCGACAGTATCCTTCCTGGGTCTTTTTAGACACCTGAATAGTGTCTGCTCCTGATCAAACCTAATGAGAATTGCATCAGTTATTTGTGCCCGTTTTTGTAGTTTAGAGCCTACGTAACGGCTTTTGGGTAGTTCATCTAGAAATTAAAATGAGAAATGAATGCCAAATATCTGACTTCTATTACAAAAGAATGTTAATTTCTGTTTTTAATTGGATTGGGGTGTTAATAGTCAAGCTTTCATGGTTTTTGAAGGATTTTCAGCAGAGCAAATCCCTGAACCAAAGTCACAAACCCATTCTTATCCTGTTCCTCTTGTGTTTGCTCCCTGGTTTTGGAGTAGGCAAAAGGTTACTGCCCTAATTTGTCATGTCGTTGCCCAACTCCATGCATCAATTTCCTGTTGCAGTGTTCGCAAACTAGCACCTTAGTACGCAGTGTACCTTCATCAGAAGTACATGAGGTCAAAGTAACCAGTGTGGGCTTCTAATAGAATATATCTCCATATGTGATGTGACATGACTGGATGCTCTGGCCTCACATGGCGAGTGAATATCCTGATAACAGGTTTACATTGAGTGGGTACATTCAGTGAATAGCCAGTAATTGCACTCTGAACCCCTTGCATCGTCTAATTTGGTTACACTAATGATAGCAACTTTGCACTCAGCTGTTGCAATCTTTTGATGCTAGGTGTAGATTTATTTCCCCTAGTTACATATGGATTATGGTATTGGACCTCATTTGTTATCCTGCACTTGAAGCCTCTGTTAACCCCAGGTTGATTTTTTTAATCTGAAGTTCGTCCTGTTACATCTAGTCCCTTGGTTGGAAAAAGCTGCTTGAGCGACAAATCTAATGGATGTTTTTCTGGCTGGCTGCTGCTGAATTTAAGAAATGAGCATCTGCTCCTGGTCCTCTCCATTTCCTTTTTATTAAAAAAGTATTGTTCCAAAATCTGATTTTTTCCATCAAAATGCAAGCCAATAAAATTCTGGACCTATTAGTGAAAGCACTCATTCTGTTCTGTTTGTAGCTACTGTGGAATTCATGATCCGGCCTGTGTTGTTTACTGCAACACCAGCAAGAAATGGTTCTGTAATGGTCGTGGAAACACCTCTGGCAGGTGAGTGAGGGGTCTCGTGATGAGCAAATAATAGCCTCTGAGAATTTTTTAGTGTTAGCTTGGCTCAGTTGGTCGCACCCTTGACTGAATCAGAAGATTGTAGGATCAGGCCCCATTCCTGTGCTTGAGCCTATAATTTAGGCTAGCACTCCAGTACAGAACTGGGGGAGTTCTGCATTGTTAGAGGTGAGATTTTAGACTGAAGCCCCACCTGCCTATTCAGATGGACATAAAAGATCCCATGCCGTTATTTGAAGAGGAATGGGGAATTCCCAGTGTGCTGGGCAACACTCCTCCCTCGACCAAAACCACTGAAAGCAGATTAAATGGCTGCTTCATTTATTGGGAAGATTGGCTGCTGTAATTTTTCTTTTAGATTTAGAGATACAGCACTGAATCAGGCTCTTCGGCCCACCGCGTCTGTGCCGACCATTAACCACCCATTTATACTAATCCTACGTAATAGTAACTGAAAAAGTAGAATTGATAATAGAAATAGTAGAAAAGCCGAAGCACTTTGGGATGTCATGAGGTGTGACAAACTATTTATCTACAATACTTCATCTTAAATTGATCGTAAATTCAGTTCTCTTAGACTTAGTAATCCCGCCCCACTGCTACGAACAGTGAGCTTTTATTCACAGGCATATTAAGTATTGACGGTGATTTATCTTATTACACTGTAGCCTCACTGTAAAAACTCCACTCTGTACAATGTTGTGCATTTAATGCATGTTGAGTTTTAACAGATTTTAAAGAACAAAGAACAGTACAGCACAGGAACAGGCCATTCGGCCCTCCAAGCCTGCGCCGATCTTGATGCCTGTCTGAACTAAAACCTTCTGCACTTCCGGGGACCATATCCCTCTATTCCCATCCTATTCATGTATTTGTCAAGATACCTCTTAAACGTCGCTATCGTACCTGCTTCCATCACCTCCCCCGGCAGCAAGTTCCAGGCACTCACCACCCTCTGTGTAAAGAAAAACCTGCCTCGCACATCCCCTCTAAACTTTGCCCCTCGCACCTTAAACCTATGTCCCCTAGTAACTGACTCTTCCACCTTGGGAAAAAGCTTCTGACTATCCACTTTGTCCATGCCACTCATAACTTTGTAAACCTCTATCATGTCGCCCCTCCAGCTCCGTCGTTCCAGTGAAAACAATCTGAGTTTATCCAGCCTCTCCTCACAGCTATTGCCCTCCAGACCAGGCAACATCCTGGTAAACCTCGTCTGTACCCTCTCCAAAGCCTCCACGTCCTGCTGGTAGTGTGGCAACCAGAATTGCACACAATATTCCAAGTGTGGCCTAACTAATGTTCTGTACAGCTGCAGCATGACTTGCCAATTTTTATACTCTGTACCCCGACCGATGAAGGCAAGCATGCCGTATGCCTTCTTGACTACCTTATCCGCATGTGTTGCCACTTTCAGTGACCTGTGGACCTGTACGCCCAGATCTTCTCTGCCTGTCAATACTCCTAAGGGTTCTGCCATTTACTGTATACTTCCCACCTGTATTAGATCTTCCAAAATGCGTTACCTCACATTTATCTGGATTAAACTCCATCTGCCATTTCTCCACTCAAGTCTCCAACCGATCTATATCCTGCTATATCCTCTGACAATCCTCATCACTATCCGCGACTCCACCAACCTTTGTGTCGTCCGCAAACTTACTAATCAGACCAGTTACATTTTCCTCAATCATTTATATATACGACAAAGAGCAAAGGTCCCAGCACTGATCCCTGCGGAACACCACTAGTCACATCCCTCCATTCAAAAAAGCACCCTTCCACTGCTACCCTCTGTCTTCTATGACCGAGCCAGTTCTGTATCCAACTTGCCAGCTCACCTCTGATCCTGTGTGACTTCACCTTTTGTACCAGTCTGCCATGAGGGACCTTGTCAAAGGCTTTACAGAAGTCCATATATACAACATCCACTGCCCTTCCTTCATCAATCTTCGTCACTTCCTCAAAAAAACTCAATCAAGTTAGTGAGACACGACCTCCCCTTCACAAAACCATGCTGCCTCTCGCTATTAAGTTCATTTGTCTCCAAATGGGAGTAAATCCTGTCCCGAAGAATCCTCTCTAATTTCCCTACCACTGACGTAAGGCTCACCGGCCTATAATTTCCTGGATTATCCTTGCTACCCTTAAACAAAGGAACAACATTGGCTATTCTCCAGTCCTCAGGGACCTCACCTGTAGCCAATGAGGATACAAAGATTTCTGTCATGCCCCCAGCAATTTCTTCCCTTGCCTCCCTCAGTATTCTGGGATAGATCCCATCAGGCCCTGGAGACTTATTTACCTTAATGCTTTGTAAGACATCCAACACCACCTCCTTTTTGACAACGACATGACCCAGATTATCTACACTCCCTTCCCTAGACTCATCATCCACCAAGTCCTTCTCTTTGGTGAATACTGATGCAAAGTACTCAATTAGTACCTCGCCCATTTCCTCTGGCTCCACACACAGATTCCCTCCTCTGTCCTTGAATGGGCCAACCCTTGCCCTGGTTACCCTCTTGCTCTTTATATACATATAAAAAGCCTTGGGATTCTCCTTAATCCTGTTTGCCAATGACTTTTCATGACCCCTTTTAGCCCTCCTGACTCCTTGCTTAAGTTCCTTCCTACTGTCTTTATATTCCTCAAGGGCTTCATCCGTTCCCAGCCTTCTAGCCCTTAAGAATGCTTCCTTTTTCTTTTTAAGTAGGCTTACAATATCCCTCGTTCTCCAAGGTTCCCAAAACTTGCCAAACCTATCCTTCCTCCTCACAGGAACATGCCGGTCCTGGACTCTAATCCACTGACGTTTGAAAGACTCCCACATGTCAGATGTTGATTTACCCTCAAACAGCCGCCCCCAATCTAAATTCTTCAGTTCCTGCCTAATATCGTTATAATTAGCCTTTCCCCAATTTAGCACCTTCACCTGAGGACTACTCTTATCCTTATCCACAAGTACCTTAAAACTTACGGAATTATCGTCTCTGTTCCCAAAATGCTCCCCTACTGAAACTTCGACCACCTGGCCGGGCTCATTCCCCAATACCAGGTCCAGTACAGCCCCTTCCCTAGTTGGACTATCTACATATTGTTTCAAGAAGCCCTCTTGGATGCTCCTTACAAATTCTGCCCCATCCAAGCCCCTAGCACTAAGTGAGTCCCAGTCAATATAGGGGAAGTTAAAATCATCTACCACTACAACCCTGTTACCTTTACATCTATCCAAAATCTGTCTACATATCTGCTCCTCTACCTCCCGCTGGCTGTTGGGAGGCCTGTAGTAAACCCCCAACATCGTGACTGCACCCTTCCTATTCCTGAGCTCCACCCATATTTCCTCGCTGCATGACCCCTCCGAGGTGTCCTCCCGCAGTACAGCTGTGATATTCTCCTTAACTCACCCCTTTTACATCCCCCTCTATCCCGCCAGAAGCTTCTAAATCCCGGAGCATTTAGCTGCCAATCCTGTCCTTCCCTCAACCAAGTCTCTGTTAAGGTCCTGTTTCTTTTGGTGCCCCTGCTTTTTCTATCCAATTGCACTGAATAAAGTTAACTTGACACCACATTTAATTTGACCGTTTCTGAACTGTGAAAACAGTTTATTTTTTACTTAATATTGCATTGTCATTGAGAAGTCTTTGTCTCTTTCATACAAAGTGCCTCACAGCCAATGAAATACTTTTTAAAGTGTAGTTAATTGTTGTAATGTAATAAACACAGCAGCCAATTTGTGCACAGCAAGCTCCCACAAACAGCAATGTGATAATGACTAGATTATCTGTTTTTGTGATTGGGTAAAAATATTGGCCAGGACACCAGGAATAACTCCCCTGCTCTTCAAAATAGTGCCATAAGATTTTTTATCTCCACCTGAGAGGGCAGACGGGGCCATGGTTTAATGTCTCATTGAAAGATGGCACTCCCTCTGTGCTGCAGAGTGTCAACCTTGATTTTTATGCTGAAGTCCTGGAATGAGACTTGAACCTACAATCTTGTGACTCAGAGGCAAGAGTGCTACCAGCTGAGCCACAGCTGACACTTGAATCTGCCAGTTCACCTGCCATGAAATGAAGATTCTGGCACTAAACATTAATCGTTATATGCTGTGCTACTAAAAGTGCTGGAAGGTTACTGATTTTGTGTCAGTTGCTGAGGGCAGAGTGAACTACCGGATCAGCTGTTGCAGCACTGGCCAGAGGAAAATTAAATATTAAGGAAAGGATTAACTTTATTCACTGATTACAATGGAAACTTCCTCGCAAATGCAGTGAAATAATAAATTGAGAGATTGTTAACTTTATTCCGTTCTTTCATCCTGGAGCTGCAGAGTTACTGCTGTGTGATGCTGCTAAACATGAGCAATTCACTGAACCCCCCCCCCCTTTATACTAAACCCATTTGTTCCCAACAAGTTTTTATAACAAGGCTCTAGTGCATCTTTTTAAATGTTAGTGATGAAGTATACTTGAAAACATATTTTCTTGTCAGTGTGCAGTACTGAGGGGATGTTGCACTCTGAGGTTCTGTCACTTGAAAGAGATGGTAAGTCGAGCCCTGTCTGCCTGTTCAGATGGATGTAAATAATCCCATGGCACTATTCAAAAATGAGCAGGACCTTTCCCTGGTGTCTTGGACAATATTTATCCCTCAATCAACAAGCAAAAACAGTTTAACTGATTATTTATCTCATTGAAACCTTGCTGTTTGTAGATTGGCTCCTCTATTTGCCACATAAGTGGTTACACTTCACAAATATTTGATAGCTGTGAAGTCCCCTGGGGTGACCTGAACGCATTAAAGGCACTATGTGAGTTCAAGTTGATTTCCTTTGCTGTTCAAGTGGAGCCTCAGTATCCGTCTCTTCTTGGTGATGTTAAACATTCACTTGGTCAGCTGGGTTAGAGCTCACCTACTGAGTGAGGTTGTGTAAATGTCCTTTGGTTTCACTGTAACCTTGTTTTGATCTTGCAGCCATATTGTAAACCACCTGGTGAGGGCAAAGTGCAAGGAAGTGACTCTGCACAAAGATGGGCCGCTGGGAGAGACTGTCCTGGAGTGTTACAACTGTGGCTGCAGGAATGTATTCCTTTTGGGTTTCATCCCTGCCAAGGCTGACTCTGTGGTGGTGCTGCTGTGCAGGTGGGTGAGCTCTGTCTGAAGCTGCAAAAGATTAAACAGCTAATGAGTCAGTTGGTGAGGCTGAACCACAGAGACTGGGAAAGATCCAGGAGAGCATGACATCAGCAGATGACATAGATTATATAACTATTTTAAATAAAAATAAACTAATCACTGAGGATAAAACTCCTAGTCCGAATGAATTGCATCCACACATTTCAAAATAATCTAGAGAAGAGCTGTAGAGGCACTATTAACACATTTAATTCATTAGAAAAAGGTGTAGTGTCAGAGGACTGGCAGATAGCTAACGTTATACCTATATTTGAGAGAGAGAAAGTGTCCAGAGAACTATATACCAAGCAGTTTAAGATTGGTGGTAGGAGAATAATGAAATCCCTACTAAAGGAGAAAATAGGAAAACATAGACATCAAAAATATAATCAATTGTCAGAATGGATTTCAAAAGGGAAAGTCTTGCTTGACTGACCAGTGGAGTGGGTTAAACGATAGGGTCGCAATAGGGGATTTCAAGTACCCTAACAGTCAATCATTTGCAGCATAGAAGGAGACCAGTCGGCCTATCGAGTCCGTGTCGGCTCTCTGCGGAACAATTCAGTCATTCCCACTCCCCCACTCGATCCCTGTAGCCCTGCAAGTTTATTTCCTTCAAGTGCTCATTCAGCTTCCTTTTGAAATCATTGATTGTCTCTGCTTCCACCTCGCGGATAGCGAGTTCTAGGTCATTACCACTGAATAAAAAAAAAAAGTTGTTCTTCACATTCCCCTGCATCTCTTGCACAAAACCTTCACTCTGTGTCCTCTAGTCCTTGTACCATTAGTTAATGGGAAGTTTTTCCTTGTCTGACGTATGTAAGCCTGTCATAATCTTGTACACCTGTATATAATTTTCCCCTCAATTTCCTTTGCTCCAGGGAGAACAACCCCAGCTTTTTCAACCTAAACTTGTAACTAAAATCCCCCATCCCCGGTACCACTCTGGTAAATCTCTGCATTGTCTCAAAAACTTTCACATCCTTCCTAAAGTGTGGTGACCAGAACTGGATACAGTACTCTAGTTGGGGCCTAACCAGAGCTTTATAAACGTTCAGCATAACTTCCCTGCTTTAGTACTCATACTTTTATTTATGAAGCCCAAGATCACATATGCTTTTCTGACCACACTCTAATAGATTTAAAATGATTGATAGAAAGATTAGAGGGGAGATGAGGAAAAACTTTTTCACCCAGAAGGTGATGGGGGTCTGGAACTCACTGCCTGAGAGGGTAGTAGCGGCAGAAACCCTCCATTCATTTAAAAGTTGTCTGGATATGCACCTCAAGTGCAGTAACCTGCAGGGCTACGGACCAAATGCTGAAAAGTGGGATTAGGCTCAATGGCTCGTTTTTCGGCTGGTGCAGACACGTTGGGCAAAGTGACCGCTTTCTGTGCCATAAACTTTCTATGGTTCTATGTCCTGCCACCTTCAAAGATTGATACACTGGGAGAACTGGGATAAAATCAGTATAAAAGGTATGGAGGGTGCAGAATTCTTAAAATGCATTCAGGAGAACTTTTTAGCTATTAATTTAAACATTCACTCTCTCCACCACCAACATGCAGTGGCAGCAGTATGTACTATATGCAAGATGCACTGCAGCAACTCATCAAACCTCCTTTGACAGCTCCTTCCAAACCCGTGGCCTCTTCCAACTAGAAGGACAAGGGCAGCAGATACATGGGAACACCACCACCTGCAAGTTCCCTCCCAAGCCACGCACCATCCTGACTTGAAAATATGTTGCCATTCCTTCACTGACACTGGATCAAAATCCTGGAACTCCCTCCCTAACAGCACTGTAGGTGTACCAGCACCAGATGGACTGCAGCGGTTCAAGAAGGCAGCTCACCACCACCTTCTCGAGGGCAATCAGGGATGGGCAATAAATGCTGGCCGAGCCAGTGATACCCACATCCCATGAAATTAATTTTTTTTTAAAGTAGGTAGCAAGCCCAACAAGAGATGGGGCAGTTTTGGACTTTGTTTTAAGGAATGAAGCTGGGCATGTGGGAGAGCATTTTGGTGATCGTAATTCAGTTAGCTTTAGCGTATATATGGAAAAGGACGAAGATAGACCAAGAGCAAAAGTTTTAAGTTAGGATAAGGCCAATTTGACTAAGCCGAGATGTGATTTGGCAGAAGCGGACTGGAAACACCTACTTTAAGGTGTCCGAGCAATGGGCAGCAGTCAAGGAGGAGATGGAGGGTTCAGACATATGTTCTCAGAAAGAAAAAGGACAAGACTCCCAAATCTAGATCACCCCGCCTGATGTCATAGAGCATATGGAGTAGATCAGGCAAAAAAGGGAAGCTTATGTAGGATACAGAAAGCTCGATACTGCAGAATGCCCAGAGGAGTATAGAAATTGTCAGGGTGAAATTAAAAAAAGGAAATTAGGAAAACAAAGAGAGGGCATGAAAAAAATTGGCAAGTAAAATCAAAGAACACCCAACCATGTTTTAAAAATGCATAAAGAGCAAAAGGTAGCTAAGTGTAGGGCCAATTGAGACTAAAATGATTGTGTATGGAGGTGGAAGACATGGGCATGGTTCTTAATGAATATTTTGCATCTATGCTTACAAAAGAGGGAGACATTGTAGTTGAGGGGTGTGAAATGTTAGATGGTATAAACAGAGAGAGGAAGTATTAAGGGGTTTAGCATCTTTGAAAGTAGGTAAACTGCCTGGCCTGGATGAAATGTTGAGAGAAGCAAGGGAGGTAATAGTGGAAGCTCTGACCATCATTTTCCAATCCTCTCTGGCTACAGGCGTGGTGTCGGAGGACTGGAAGACTGCTACCATTGTTTAAAAAGGGCGGATCGGATAGACTGAGTAACTATAAGCTAATCAGCCTAACCGTGGGCAAATTATTGGAAAAATTATTGATGGTCGGTATAAATTGTCATTAGAAAGGCACAATTTTAGCTATGAAGAAAAATTGGATAATCTGGGTTTATTTTCTTTGGAACAGAAGAGGCTGAGGTGTATAAAATTACAATGGGCCGAGATGGATAGGAAGGACTTACTTCCCTTAGCAGAGGGGTCAATAACCAGGGCGCATGGATTTCAAGTAATTGGGTGGAAGGATTAGAGGGGAGTTGAGAAATGTTTTCATCCAGAGGGTGGTGAGAGTCTGGAACTCATTGCCTGAAAGGTTGAGGCAGCAACCCTGATGGCATTTTAAACATATTTGGATATGCACTTGAAGTGCTGTAACCTACAGGGCTATGGAACAAGAGCTGGAAAGTGGGATTAGACTGGGAAGCTTTTTTTTGGGCCGGCAAAGATATTTCTGACTGCTCCCCTACGTCAGTCCATCTGGCACTGAAACCCTAACCTTTGTCACCTCCAGATTTAATCTGGCTGGCCTCCCATCTTCTGCAAACTTCAGTTTATTTAAAACTCTGCTGTCCATATCTTAACCTGCACCAAACTCAGCTCATCCTTCACCCTCTACCTCCCAATCCCCAAATGCTTTAAATTTAAAATTCTCCTCTTGTATTTAAATCCACTCCTGGCCTTACCAGTCCATATGTCTATAACCACTACCAACATCTCCCCTCCACACCAGAGAGAAGTGGAACCAGCTATCTGAAAATGCACTTTGGAATTCTCTCCCAATACCCCATCTCCCACTTCTTTAAGACCCTCATTAAAATTCCCCTCTTTAAACAAGCTTTTGGTAATTCCTGCTAGTCCCTTTCCTTCTCTGGCTTCATGTTTTTTTTTTCCTCATGCTTCTAAAGCAGGGTTTTTTTTCTATCTTTGGCATGGAAAAATTGCTCCCATTAACAAATGGTACAGGACTAGAGGACAAGATTGAAAGTTTTAGGCAAAAGATGCAAGGGGAACATAAGGAAACACTTTTTTTATGCAGAGGGTGGTAATGACCTGGAACTTGCTGCTCACAAGGGTGGTGGAAACCTAAAGGATCAATGACTTCAAGAGGAAGTTGGATGGCCACCTAAGAGAAATAGACTTGCAGGGTGAAGGGGATGGAGCCAGGGAGTGAGACTGTTTGTATTGCTCCATGAAAGGGATGGAGCCAGGGAGTGAGACTGTTTGCATTGCTCCATGAAAGGGATGGAGCCAGGGAGTGAGACTGTTTGTATTGCTCCATGAAGGGGATGGAGCCAGGGAGTGAGACTGTTTGTATTGCTCCATGAAGGGGATGGAGCCAGGGAGTGAGACTGTTTGTATTGCTCCATGAAGGGGATGGAGCCAGGGAGTGAGACTGTTTGTATTGCTCCATGAAGGGGATGGAGCCAGGGAGTGAGACTGTTTGTATTGCTCCATGAAGGGGATGGAGCCAGGGAGTGAGACTGTTTGCATTGCTCCATGAAAGGGATGGAGCCAGGGAGTGAGACTGTTTGCATTGCTCCATGAAGAGTCGGCTTGGACTCAATGGGCCAAATGGCCGCCTCCTGTGCTGTAGATGACTAACTCTCTGAACCTGTGCCCGGTGTCTCCCCCTCCCCCCTGCTGCTGCGCCTGTGCTCGGTGTTGCCCCTCCCCCCTGCTGCAGCGCCTGTGCTCGGTGTTGCCCCTGCTGCCGAGCCTGTGCCCGGTGTCTCCCCCTCCCCCCTGCTGCCGAGCCTGTGCCCGGTGTCTCCCCCTCCCCCCTGCTGCCGCGCCTGTGCCCTGGCTACAGATTAATGTCTATCTACCATCAGGCCTTTTATCAGTTAGTTTCCAAATGTATGCTTTTCTACCGCGTATGTTGTAGAAACCGATTAATAAAGGGCAGTCGATGGAAATGCAGAACTAATTTCCTCGTCCTTTGAATAATGCAGACATTTCATTTTCAACACAAAGGATGCAAGGTCACTAATTCTGCAGTGGTTAAACTATAATTTTAATTGAATTAAGAGACTGAAACACCGGAGTGTTTTAATTTGTATAATAAAATCATCTCCTGAGTAACATGTGACACTGCCTGAGAACACAAGCTTCTTATCATCTGGAGCATTAATGTTGCTGTGTTATTGGGGAATAGCGTTTCAAATTAAACTAATTTTGTGCAAAAGGAACTAATGAAATAGTAGGTGGAACATATGGTATAAACTTAGAATTTTCAGCAGTGGCAAGTCCAACAAAGCACGAGGGCAAAACAGCAATGTTGGTTTAATGCTGCAATGATGAAGTTTCAATATTTTTAAGATAGAGGTCGATGGATTCTTGATAAGCAAGAGGGTGAAAGGTTAATGGGGGTAAGCAGGACTGTGGAGTTAAGGTTACAATCAGATTAGCCATGATCTTTTTGAATGGCGGAGAGGCTCAAGGGACTGAGTGGCGTACTCCTGCTCCTAATTCGTCTGTTCATATGTAAATCTTCCCCTTGTCAAAGACTGCGTTGATTCTGTTCAACCCGTTTGTTAATGATTTATATCAGGATTGTCAAACGTAGTCTGCGGGCCAGGATCCGGCTTGCTAAACATTTCCATCCGGCACATGGGTGTACAACTGCTCCCAGGACCGTTCTTCATTCTCACCGTAACTGGAGATGAGAAATTTCCCTTTGTCAGTCTGGCTTTTAAACTATTGCGCTGTCAGTTTCACAGGTGACAGCTGCTGACTCTCACACAGTTAGAGAGTGAAACGCTCTTTTAAAGTTCTTTTAAAAGTCAGCTCTTTCAAAAAAGATCATTGTCAGTTTCAGACCCAACAACTGCTGAATTTGGGAACAGCCGTTTCCCAACAGACTCTGGGTTTTCAGGCGTGTTCTGACTTTTTTTTAAGGGGGGGGCGGGGGAGGGAGTGTGGCGAGGGAGCGGAGAGGGACAGAGTTGGGGGTGACACTGAGGGGGGAGCATTGTAGGCACGGGCGGACGGAGAATGGGGGCAGAGGTGGGTGGAGAAAGTCAGTCATTTACTTATGGCACAGAAGGATGCCATTCTGTCCAAGCGCATGCCAGCTCTCCACGGTGCTGTACAGTCAGTCCCACCATATTTTTAGCTCCCCCCTCAGTGACTCCTTGTTCATTGATTTATTTGCCTTACAATTGGAAAGCAATCAGAAAGTTTTCTTAGATTTAAACAAGAAAGGTGGGAGTTGATTAATCTTATACTCTAATTTGGTTAACGACTACGAATACAGCACGTGACCTTGCTAGCATGCATACACGATAAACACACAGATAGAGACAGAAAAGTAGAAAGAATAAAAGGGAAAAGTTTGAGGCAATAGCTGGGTTTCTGTTTAGGTTTTGGTGTTCGATGTAGAGTTTTTGGTTATCGGTAAGTCATGCCGTTTCATTGGGCCCAGTGCACACTTTAAAACCTGTTTTGATGTAGGAGTCTTTTGTCTTTTGAGGTTTAAGTGACTTCACTGGATCCGGAGATTAGTTAAAGACAGAGTGCCAAACAGGAGAGAGGCTTTTGTTCCAAGTTCAGTTGCAATCTGCAGTCTCTGCGTTCAAAACTGTCTTGTGAACACAATTCAAAACTCCAAGTTGGCCAGTAAGTTAGTCATGTGACTAACCCCTTATTTGGGAACAACTGCGGCTGGTGGATTTCAAAGCTTTCGGTGGGGGGGTGTAGTGCTGTCTCAAACCGACAAAATGTAGATCACCATTGCCCAGACCAAGCTCTGTTAATTGAATCAGTGAGCAGTTCCCATTGTCTTTTCCTAGGCTGAACTCTTTAAACAAGTCATCTCTCCATTCCAGCAACAGTTTAAAATTAATAATCATGTAACAAAATTAATGTGCCTCATTCTTAGCAGGTAGGAGTCTTCATGACACTTTATCTTTCGAAATTTGCTCACTGGCTCCCTGGGCCGAGCAAAAATCGCAATGCGGCCCTCTGCCCGAAAAGGTTGGACAACTCTGATCTATAATCTGGCTTTCTTTGTCCTGTGCCTTCAGAAGATTGCAGAAGCAATTTTAAAAATGTGGTATGCAATTACTTTTCTCCAGACAACCGTGTGCCAGTCAGAGCAGCCTGAAGGACATCAACTGGGATAGTTCACAGTGGCAGCCACTAATCCAGGACCGTTGCTTTCTGTCTTGGCTGGTGAAGATTCCTTCAGAGCAGGAGCAATTGCGAGCCCGTCAGATCACAGCGCAGCAGATCAACAAGCTGGAAGAACTCTGGAAGGTATATATTGCATAATAGGCGAGTTGATATCAACTGATTCCAATCCAGTGCAAAAAATGAATGTCTAATATTGGCATGCAGAGCATTCAGATGAAACACTATCACCAATTGCAAGTCACACAGCTGTCAAACCTGCCAGCAGAGATTAGGTGGCCTGTTGTCCTGTATTCTGGAAGGCCTGGCAACCTTCTGATTCCTGTGAACTCATAATCTGATGCATTATTTCCCAGTCAGTTAAATCTCAGTGCTTGCTAAGCTCACTGCATCCTCTGTACTGTTATACTGTGGCTGCTTAGTTATAGAACAGTGTCCAAGACAGTCGCTGGGGTATCTCTTGCATCCAGTTTTGTTAAATTGCCCAAGGCCATTCAGTATGTATTCTGTGTACTCAACACGCAGTGTGCACTTCCAGCTCCTCGGGCTCAGGGATGGGCATAGGGGAGGATGAGATGCACTAATGTCCCAAGTAACAGGCTGGTAAATATGTGCGGCATCAGTCACTGAAATCTGAAAGGGAAGCTCCCTGATAATTATAATACAGTATGGGGGAACCAAATGGGCATCGGGTACAGCTGATGTGTACTGTAACGTATGTCAGTGCCCTGTTACTCAAAATGTTGATAAATTTGGTTTGTTTTCAGAATATTCAGTTTGATTTGAAATTAAAATGTCAAAATCTAAAATGGTACGCGTGATATTTCAGATCCCCTCAGAGATGCTCTTTTTCATGTGATTCATGTTTAGGATAATCCTTCTGCTACCCTCGAGGATCTGGAGAAGCCTGGAGTGGATGAAGAGCCCCAGCATGTACTGCTTCGTTATGAGGATGCTTATCAATACCAGAATATCTTTGGTCCGCTGGTCAAGCTGGAGGCTGACTATGACAAGAAGCTGAAGGAGTCACAGGTATTGTACTGAGTGAGCCTCTGCTCCAAAAATGCAGCATTTGCAAATATCTTGTATTTTTAACGGTGCTAAATTTGGCACTTAGTCATGGTTCCTTTGAGGCTCATTCCCTGTGAAAGTGTCTGGTAGCTGATCATCCATAGCATGCTGCTGAGGAATCCTGGAAAAAGTTCTCTCCATAGCAGAGTGAGTTTACCCAGTGAATCGTTGAACCAAACAGACCAATGGGTCTTGGGTTTGCTTCGTGCTGACCAGGCTAATTGTAACCGGTGTGCCCCTCCAGCACGACACTCGTGTCAGCCTGGAATATGTGTTCAGGTGTCTGAAGTGGGGCTAGATCCTCTGACTCTGGGGTTAGAGTCCTACCACTGGGCAGATTGTGTAGGGAAAAATGTACGGGTGAATTGAATAGTGACTTTAGGGATTGGATAGTTAAGGAATTTACCTTTGGTACTGCTCAGAGGGTAGCTTGGTGATTCTCGCATGGAATAATGTCCACTTGAGTGAGCTATCCAGTCGTAGTACACCATATATTTCTACTCCTTTTCCTTCCTATAATCTTCCCCTTTAACTGAATTGTGTAAAGTTAACGGGACTATTATTTCAAGCTGCAATTCTAAAATACTGATTGGCTTAATCTAAAATCATGTGCTTGTTTCCTCTTGTGTAAGAGAGCTGCTGGAACCCAAGCTTCTGAATGAATTCTGATGCATTTAAATTTGAGCTTGTCCACACCATACACATTTTTAATAAGCCCTGAAAGGATTTTGTTCAGATTGTGTTACTTTTGTAGGGGTAGTTTATGGTGGGCAAGCACAAATGATAACTGTACTGAGCTTTTTTATCACCGTACTGGTACCAAACTGAAAGCAACAGACTTGTAAAAGGACTTCTCCAGCGTATTTACCCTTACTGTTGTCAAACCAACAAAGTTATTTTTTTAATTTCCACTTTTTAAAAGATTGACTGCCTGTGGTTACCCTGTCTTGTGAGCACGTGGGCTTCACCTTGTAGGTATTTCCCCACATCGTAATTCGGTTTCTGTAAGGCATAAAGTGAGACACAAGCACTCATTGTGGTGTCTGTATATTTCCTCAAGCCCTGGGGTAGCTGATCCACTCAGACTGTGTCACCAGCGTGGGCTCAATCTACATGTGCAAACTTTCAAAAATATAACCTGGAGATTAATTACAGCATGTGGGCAGTAGTTAACTGCTATTTTCCCTTTGTATTTAAGTATTTAGACTGGAGCGTCCCCCTAATAATCAACACAACAATCTAACCACCTCTTTCCTTTTTATATTCAGCTAATTATCTCACTGCTTGAACCAGTAAATGAATTTAATTCTGTTTCTAATTTTAGACTCAGGACAATATCACTGTGAGATGGGATCTGGGTCTGAACAAGAAAAGGATTGCATACTTCACCTTGCCCAAGACAGACTCTGGTAAATTGAGCTGATTTACATATGCTTAATAAATAAAAGGAATGGGCAGTTTACTGTCGTGGCACAAGAATCACAATTGTGCAGTAAGGCATTTGCACTCAATAACCTGATTGTGTTGCACCTTCTGTGGAAGGCAGCAAATGACTGGAGCAGGGCCACTCCTCACACTGGGGAATGGTGAGGGATGCAGAGGACCTTTTAGTGACAGTAAATTGTAGCCAACTGACTTGATTGAAGATATTGAGTGAGGAATGCCAGATGTAGTGCTGTTTACTTTAGGAGTTGGCAAACCTCGACCGCTCAAGTGTCAAACTCCTGAACTGATTATTGCTGACAAGTAGATATATGTTGGAGGTCCCAGTCAATGTTCAATTTATATAGAGTCTGTCATTATGGGAATAAAAAATAAGAAATGTTAAATGAATTCTGTGCATCATTCATATATTGTATAAAGAGAGAGTTTTCTATTCTGGTGTAAAATACCTTTAAATACTGAGATACAAAGCTGAATGTTGTGCAGCACTGAGTAAAAGTGACACTGCTAGACGGTGCACAGCACAGTCTGAGAACTGTGAAAAAAGAATTAGAATTCTTTAGTGTTGGGCAACAGTGCCTCATTTGTGACACACCCAAGCACACTCCCATCACCTGACAAAACTGGATTCCAAAGAGTTGCTGCTCAGCTGGGTGCCGTGGGCAATGTTGCCATTGTACACGTTACTGGCACTCACTCACTTAGTGTGCACTGCTTGCTTGTGGTCTGGATAGTCACTCATTGTGACTTCTGAAGGCAACTAGTTCCAAGGCCAGCTGTTTCCACCCGAATTGGCAAAAACGTACACCCCTAATCGTACCGATTGACAGAACCCCAGACTGGTACCTATGGTGGTATCGCTTTTAGTAATTAGGAAAAGAAGCACTTCTGCTCTGAAATCCACTGTTTGCCCGAGAGCTGCATCAATTGTCCAATTTAGTTCTCAATTAATGCCTTACTGAGTTTGTTTATTGAGTCATGCAGACCGGAAAGGTGGGAAATCACTTAGATTACTGCTGTGCCAGCAGTAAATTACCTGCAATGAAATATGTGCCCTGTGTTAAGATGGAGAAACAATCCAGTGTTTCTGCTCTTTGATTTCCAGCTTTCCCTGTTGGAAATATGTGGGTGTTGAGGACAGGATTGAGGTCTACAGTGACGCCTGCTGTGGTTGAACAGCTACCAACACTGAATCGTGGGTATGGTGCCAGAAGGCACCCAGAGCCCATGGAACCATTGTTTTTGGTCCCTCGCCACCGCCTCCGCTCCCTCTTGGAAACAGAGAAAATAGGAGCAGGAGTAGGCCATTCGGCCCTTCGAGCCTGCTCCACCATTCATTACGATCATGGCTGATCATCCAACTCAGTAACCTGTTCCTCCTTTCCTCTCCAAGAGCTATACCTAACTCCTTCTTGAAAATAGTGTTTTCTCAACTGCTTTCTGTGGTAGCAAATTCCACAGGCTCACCACTCTCTAGGTGAAGAAATTTCTCCATCTCAGACATGAAAGGTTTACCCCATATCCTTAGACTGTGACCCCTGGTTCTGGACTCCCCCACCATCGGGAACATCCTTCCTGCATCTGCCCTGTCAAGTCCTGTTAGAATTTTATAGGTTTTTATGAGATCCTCCCTCACTCTTCTGAACTCAAGCAAATATAATCCTACCCGACTCCATCTCTCCTCATACCATCAGCCCTACCATCCCAGGAATCAGTCTGGTAAACCTTCGCTGCACTCTCTCTATAGCAAGAACATCCTTCCTCAGATAAGGAGACCAAAACTGCACACAATATTCCAGGTGTGGCCTCACCAAGGCCCTGTATAATTGCAGCAAGACATCCCTGCTCCTGTACTCTAATCCTCTCGCTATGAAGGCCAACATACCAATTGCCCTTTTTACCGCCTCTCGCACCTGCATGCTTACCTTCAGCGACTGGTGTACGAGAACACCCAGGTCTCGTTGCGTATTCCCCTCTCTGTTTATAGCCGTTCAGATAATCTGCCTTCCTGTTTTTGCTACCAAAGTGGATAACCTCACATTTATCCACATTATACTGCATCTGCCATGCATTAGCCCACTCAACCTATCTAAATTACCCTGAAGCCTCTCTGCATCCTCCTCCCACCCAGTTTTGTGTCATCTGCAAATTTGGAGATATTGCATTTAGTTCCCTCATCTAAATCATTAATGTATATTGTGAATAGCTGGGGTCCTAGCACCGATCCCTGTGGTACCCCACTAGTCACTGCCTGCCATTCGGAAAAAGACCCGTTTATTCCTGCTCTTTGTTTCCTGTCTACCAACAAATTTTCTATCCATCACAATACGCTACCTCCAATCCCATGCGCTTTAATTTTACATGCTAATCTCTTATTTTCGACTTTGTCGAAAGCCTTCTGAAAGTCCAAATAAACCACATCCACTGGCTCCCCCTCATCAACTCTACAATTCTAGCAGATTGTCAAGCATGATTTCCCTTTCGTAAATCCATGCTAACTCTGCCCGATTCTACCACTGTTCTCTAAGTGCTCTGCTATAAAATCTTTGATAACGGACTCTAGAATTTTCCCCAGTATCGACGTCAGGCCGACTGGTCTATAATTCCCTGCTTTCTCTCTACCTCCCTTTTTAAATAGTGGGGTTACATTAGCTACCCTCCAATCTGTAGGAACTGTTCCAGAGTCTATAGAATCTTGAACGATGACCACCAATGCATCCACTATTTCTATGGCCACTTCCTTAAGTACTCTGGATGTTGATTATCAAGCCTTGGGGATTTATCTGCCTTCAATCCCATCAATTTCCTCAACGCCATTTCCCTACTAGTACTGATTTCCTTCAGTTCCTCCCTTTCACTAAACCCTGTGTTCTCCGGCATTTCTGGTATGTTATTTGTGTCCTCCTTTGCAAGGACAGAACCAAAGTTACAAGCGGCATGGACAGAGTGGATAGTCAGAAGCTTTTTCCCAGTGTGGAAGAGTCAGTTACTAGGGGACATAGGTTTAAGGTGAGAGGGGCAAAGTTTAGAGGGGATGTGCGAGGCAAGTTCTTTACACAGAGGGTGGTGAGTGCCTGGAATTTGCTGCCGGGGGAGATGGTGGAAGCAGGTACGATAGCGACGTTTAAGAGGCATCTTGACAAATACATGAATAGGATTGGAATAGAGGGATACGGTCCCCGGAAGTGCAGAAGGTTTTAGTTTAGGCAGGCATCAAGATCGGCGCAGGCTTGGAGGGCCGAATGGCCTGTTCCTGTGCTGTACTGTTCTTTGTTCTTTATATGCATTTAGTTGGTCAGCCACTTCTTTGTTCCGCATAATAAATTCCACTATTTCTGACTGTAAGGGACCTACATTTGTCTTCACCAATCTTTTTCTCTTCACATACCCATAGAAACTTTTGCAGTCAGTTTTCATGTTCCCCGCGAGCTTACTCTTGTACTCTATTTTCCCCTTCTTAATCAATCCCTTGGTCTTCCTTTGCTGAATTCTAAACTGTTCCCAATCCTCAGGTCTGTTGTTTTTTTTTCTGGCAAATTTGTAGGCCTCTTCCTTTGATCTAATGCTATCTCTAATTTCCCTTGTAAGCCATGGTTTGGCTACCTTTCCCGTTTTACTTTTGTGCCAGACTGGAATAAACAATTGTTGCAGTTCATCCATGTGCACTTTGAATGAATGTTTGCCATCGCCTATCCACTGTCATCCCTTTAAGAAACATTTCCCAATCCATCATAGCCAACTCGCGCCTCGTACCTTTGTGGTTTCCTTTATTAAGATTCAGGACCCTAGTCTCAGAATTAGCTACGTCACTCTCTATCTTGATGAAGAATTCTATTATATTATGGTTGCTCATCCCCAAGGGGTCTCGCACAACTAGATTGTAAATTATTCCCCTCTCATTACGCAATACCCAGTCTAGGATGGCCTGCTCTATAGTTGTTTCCTCGACGTATTGGTCCAGAAAGCCATCCCGTATACACTACATGAATTCCTCCTCTACGGTATTGTGATTAATTTGATTTGCCCAATCTATATGCAGATTAAATTCACCCATAATTACAGATGTTCCTTTATTGCATGCGTCTCTGATTTCCTGCTTAATGCCATTCTCAACATCACCACTACAGTTTTGGGGTCTATATACAACCCCCACTAACGTTTTCTGCCCCTTAGTGTTTCTCAGCTCTACCCATACAGATTCCATATAGTCAGAGCAAATATCCTTCCTCACTATTGCGTTAATTTCCTCTTTAACCAGCAATGCAACTCCACCGCCTTTTACTTTTTGTCTGTCCTTCCTAAATACTGAATACCCCTGGATGTTAATTTCCCATCCCTGGTCACCTTGCAGCCGTGTCTGTAATCCCGACTATATCATACCCGTTTACATCTATTTGTGCGATTAATTCATCCACTTTATTGTGAATGCTCCGCACGTTAAGGCACAAAGCCTTTAAGGCTTGTCTTTTTAACATTACCTGTCTCCTTCCCACTATTTTTCACTGTGGCCCTATTTGATTCTGCCCCTTGATTTCTCTGCCTATCGCTTTTCTTATTCCCCTTACTGTCATTTGTCCTTGTCCTTGATTTCGCACCCCCCCACCTTCCTCTTGACTCCTTGCAACGGTTTCCATCCCCCTGCCATTTTAGTTTAAATCCTCCCCAACCACTCTAGCAACATGCTCCCCCTAGGACATGAGTGCCGGTCCTGCCCAGGTGTAACCTGTCCAGTTTGTACTGGTCCCACCTCCCCCAGAACTGGTCCCAATGTCCCAGGAGTCTAAAACCCTCCCCCTCACACCATCTCTTCAGCCATGTATTCATCCGATATATCCTGCTATTTCTACTCTGACTAGCACGTGGCACTGCTAGTAATCCTGAGATCACTAACTTTGAGGTCCTACTTTTCAACTTATTTCCTAGTTCCCTATATTCTGCTTTTAGGACCAAATCCCTTTTTTTTACCTACGTCATTATACTCATGGAGTCATAGCGTTATACAGCACAGAAACAGGCCCTTCGGCCCATCATGTCTGTGCCGGCCATCAAGCACCTATCCTAATCCCATTTTTCTGGCCCGTAGCCTTGTATGCTATGGCGTTTCAAGTGCTCATCGAAATACTTCTTAAATGTTGTGAGGGTTCCTGCCTCTACCACCCCTTCAGCAGTGTGTTCCAGATTCCAACCACCCTCTGGGTGAAAGCATTTTTCCTCAAATCCCTTCTAAACCTCCTGCCCTTTACCTTAAACCTGTGCACTCCGCCCCCCTCCCCACCCCCCACCGGCTTAGTTATTGACTCCTCCCCAAAGGGAAAAAATTTCTTCCTATTTATCCGATCAATGCCCCTCATAATTTTGGATACCTCAATCATGTCCCCCCTCAGCCTTCTGTGCTCTAAGGAAAACAACCTCAGCCTAGTCAGTTTCTCTTCATAACTGAAATGCCCAGCCCAGGCAACATCCTGGTGAATCTCCTCTGCACCCTCTCCAGTGCAATTATATCTTTTATATAGTGTGGTGCCCAGAACTGTGCATAGTAATCCAGCTGTGGCCTAACTAGCGTTTTATACAGCTCCATCATAACCTCCCTGCTGTTGTATTCTGTGCTTCGGCTGATAAAGGCAAGTATTGCATATGCCTTCCTAACCACCTTATCTACCTGTGCTGCTGCCTTCAGTGATCTAAGGACAAATACACCAAGGTCTGACCCTCTGTACTTCCTAGGGTCCTACCATCCATTGTATATTCCCTTGCCTTGTTAGTCCTCCCAAAATGCATCACCTTGCACCTCTCAGGATTAAATTCTATCTGCCACTTCTCTGCCCATCTATATCCTGTAATCTAAGGCTTTCCTCCTCACTATTTACGACACCACTAATTTTCGTGTCATCAGCGAACCTACTGATCATACCTCCTCTATTCATGTCTAAATCATTAATGTACACCCATGTACACTACAAACAGCAAGGGTTCCAGCACCAATCCCTGTGGTACACTACTGTCACAAGCTTCTACTCGCAAAAACAACCCGCGGCCATCACCCTCTGCCTCCTGCCACTAAGCCAGTTTTGGATCCACATTACCCTGGATCCCATGGGCTCTTACCACCTTAACCAATCTCCCATGCGGGACCTTCTCAAAAGCCTTACTGAGGTCCATGTAGACTACATCAACTGTCTTACCCTCATCTACACACCTAGTCACCTCCTCGAAAAATTCAATCAAGTTAGTTAGACATGATCTCCCCTGACAAAGCCATGCTGACTATCCCTGATTAATCCCTGCCTCTCCAAGTGGAGAGTAATCCTGTCCTTCAGAATTTGTTTCCAATAGTTTCCCTACCACTGATGTTAGACTCACTGGCCTGTAAATACCTGGTTTAACCGTGCTACCCTTGAATAATGGTACCACATTCACTGTCCTCCAGTCCTCTGGTACCTCTCCTGTGGCCAGAGAGGATTTGAAAATTTGTGTCAGAGACCCTGCAATCTCCTCCCTTGCCTCACATAACAGCCTGGGATGCATCTCATTTGGGCCTGGGGATTTATCCACTTTTAAGCCCGCTGAAACAGCTAATACTTCCTCCCTTTCAATGCTAATATGTTCAAGTATATCACATTCCCCTCCCTGATCTCCACACCTACATTGTCCTCCATAGTGAACACAGATGAAAAGTAATCATTTAAAACCTCACCTGTGTCCTCCGGCTCCACACACACAGATTGCCACTTTGGTCCCTAATGGGCCCTACTCTTTCCCTGGTTATCCTCTTGCCCTTAATATACTTATAAAACGCCTTGGGATTTTCCTTTATCTTGCCCGCCAGTGTTTTTTCATGCCCCCTCTTTGCTCTCCTAATTACTTTAAGTACCCCCCCCCCCTGCACTTTCTATACTGCTCTCGGGCCTCTGCTGTTTTCAGTGCTCCGAATCTGCCGTAAGCCTGCTTTTCTTTTCCTTATCCAATCCTCTGTATCTCTTGACATCTACGCCTGGACTTGATGGTCCTACCCATCACCTTTTGCGGGAACATGTTGGCCCTGAACCCTCACTATTTCCTTTTTGAATGACTCCCACTGGTCTGATGTAGACTTTCCTACAAGTAGCTGCTCTCAGTCCACTTTGGCCAGATCCTGTTTTATCATATTGAAATCTGCCTTCTCTTAATTCTGTACTTTTATTTTTGGTCCCTCTTTGTCCTTTTCCATAAACTTCCTTAATTTTACAGAGTTATGGTCACTATCCCTGAAATGCTCCCCCACTGACACTTCTACCACTTGCCCGGCTTCATTCCCTAAGATTAAGTCCAGTACTGCCCCTTCTCTTGTAGGCCTTTATATGTGCTGGCTCAAAAAGCTCTCATGGATACACTTTAAGAACTACCGCCTCTGCTCCCTCGCCACCACCTCCGCTTCCTCGCCTGGCAACTGTCTGAGGCTGAACTGTTTGCAACCTCTGCCATCTTTGACCCCGAGATGAGCTTTCAACCACATATCCCTGCCATATCTGTGACTGTCTATTTCCATCTCTGTGGCATTGCCAGTGCTGCCCCTGCCTCAGTTCTTTTGCTGAAATCCTCATCTGTTCCTTTGTTACTTCAAGATTTTACTATTCGAATCCACTCCTGGCTGGTGCCTCACATTCTACCCTTTAGACTTGGGTTCATTCAAAACTCTGCTGCCCATGTCCAAACTTGCACCAAACCTGTTCACACATCACCACCTGTGCTTGCTGACCTACACTGGTTCCCGGTTAACCAGCACCTCGGTCTTAAAATTATCATCCTTGTTTTCAAATCCCTCCATGGCCTTGCACCCCCCCCCCCCCATCTCTGTAATCTCCAGCCCTGCAACCCGCTGAGATCCCTGTTCTCCAATTCTAGCCTCTTGAGCATCCCATTTTAATTGCTCCACCTTTGGCAGTGCCTTCAGCTGCCGAGGATCTAAGCTCTGGAGTTCGCTCCCTAAACCTCTCTACCACCCTCTCTTTCTTTAAGAAGCTCCTTAAAACCTACCTCTCTGTCCATGCCTATAGTCATCTGCCCTTATGTGGCTCGGTGTCATTTTATTTTATAGCGCCTTGGGCCATTGTGTTATATTCAAGATGCTTTATAAATACAAGTTGTTGATGAACCCTACCTCAGCAAAAAGTTGGTTCTTTTGGGAGATATGGGGACAAATATTGAATCAGTAATCTTTAATCCACCTATGACCTAGGCAGGTTTTAAGCAAATATCTTAAGTAGGCCAGTTCAGTATTGGAGAAGCATGTGAATGGGCTGCAGACAGTTTGAAGTGATATTACTGTGCTCTTGTGTACTGTAACCATCATCTGGCTTCCCTCATTCTTCTTCAGACATGCGCTTGATGCAGGGTGATGAGATCTGTTTGCGCTACAAAGGTGACCTCGCACCTCTTTGGAAAGGAATCGGCCACGTGATCAAAGTCCCGGACAGTATCCTTTGTATCTTACAAATTAAACCTAAAGCAGTTGTACAGCTGAAGTTTCTCCATTGTTTGTATATGCATGTTAGGCTACTTTCTGCCACTTGTGCTCCTCTGCGCAACTGCTGCACACAGATAATAAAAACAAGAAATGCTGGAACCACTCAGCAGGTCTGGCAGCATCTGTGGAAAGAGAAGCAGAGTTTCGGGTCAGTGACCCTTCTTCGGAACGAGCAAATATTAGAAATGTCAAAGGTTATAAGCAAGTGATCCGGGGGTGGGGCAAGAGATAACAAAGGAGAAGGTGTAGATTGGACAAGGCCACATAGCTGACCAAGAGGTCATGGAGCAAAGGCAAACAATATGTTAATGGTGTGTTGAAAGACAAAGCATTAGTACAGATAGGGTGTTAACGGACTGAAGATTGAACAGCAGCAAGTACAAACATGAAAAAAAACAGTGGGTAAGCAAACTGAACAAACTACAATGAAATGAAATAAAAGAAAAAAGATTGTAAAAAATGTAAAAAAGAAAAAATAACTAAAAATAAAAGTAAAATGGGGGGCCTGTGATGTTCTGAAATTATTGAACTCAATTGAATTTCAGAGCATGACGTGCCCCCCATTTTACTTTTATTTTTAGTTATTTTTTCTTTTGTTTGCCTTTGCTCCATGACCTCTATAACCTTTAACATTTCTAATTTTTGCTCGTTCCGAAGAAGGGTCACTGACCCGAAACTCTGCTTCTCTTTCCACAGATGCTGCCAGACCTGCTGAGTGGTTCCAGCATTTCTTGTTTTTATTTCAGATTTCCAGCATCCGCAGTTTTTTGCTTTTATGCTGCACACAGATGCTGTCTTCCAGGTGTGACGTTAAACCAAGGCCCCCTCTGTCCTGTCATGTACGCAAAAGATCCCATGGCACTAGAAAGGGCGGTGGAAGCAGATTCAATAATTTTCAAAAGGGAATTGGATAAATACTAGAAGGGCAAAACATTTACAGGGCTTATTGGGGAATAAGCAGGGGGACTAAGATTAATTGGATGACTTTCAGAAAGCTAGCACAGGCATGATGGGCCAAATGCCGCCTCCTGTGCTGTAACATTCTGGTGAATGGAGACGTGAAATTCCCCCACCCCCAGTCTCCTGAGTAATATTTATTGCTAAACCAGCATCACTAAAACAAACTCAATATCCTGATTTGTGTTACACCTTCAGTCTTCTGATGAAAGGTCACAGATCTGAAACATTAACTCTGTTCTCTCTCCACAGATGCTGCCTGACCCGCTGAGTATTTCCAGCATTTTGCTTTTATTTCACTAAAACAAATTATCTGATCATTCATTACATTGCTGTTTGTGGGACCTCGCTGTGGATAAATTGGCTGCTCCATTTCCCTATATTACAACAGTGGCTACACTTCAAAAGAAAAATGTACTCCATTGGCTGTAAACCACTTGGGATGTCTTGAGGTCATAAAATGCTCTAAAAATTTAAGTTTGTTCTTTATTTGCTTTAAAAATGCAATCTTTAAAGTGCTGACCACTGAAATCTGCGAATTATGCCTGCAAGAGGTGATGGGAGAATTTTCAGTAATTGGTATGAGTTCCTGTTCTTCATTCCAACATTGAAATTGCAACACGGAAACGTATCGCCCAGCCCAACCAGTCCGTGTTGGTATAAAAACAAGAAATGCTGGAACCACTCAGCAGGTCTGGCAGCATCTGTGGAAAGAGAAGCAGAGTTAACGTTTCGGGTCAGTGACCCTTCTTCGGAACGTGTTGGTGTTTATCAACCTCGAGCACTTGTCCTAATCTCTGTTTTTGTACCTTCACCACCGCCACCATCAACCCCCCCCCCACTTTTCCTTTTGCTTCAGTCTGTCTAACCTATTCTTAAATGTTAATGTGGCCTCTGTTTCAATCACTCGTTCATTCCACAGACTGAACAGTAGTAGTAGGCATCCGGTCGTCTCGGAAGACAATGGACTGCGCCTAGGGCGTATGTCACTTCTGAGTTGAACATCGACAGCCTGAATAGCCCTGTTTGTTGAAAAAAAAACTTCCCCACTCCCCACCCTAAATTTATATTTAATATGTCCCCTCGCTCTGGACCCCTCAATCACAAACAGTTTATTTCTATCTATTCTGCCTTATCCCCTCTATCAAATCATCTCATGATCTCCTCCATTCTAATGCAGGTAGCCCCAATTTGTTTGTCTTTATTCTTTCCTCATGCCAACAGAATCCTGATCAATTTGTCCTGCCTCCTTTCTCTTGCCCCAGTATCTGTTTTGTAATAAGAAATAGGGGCAGGATTAAGCCATTTGGCCCTTCGAACCTGCTCTGCCTTTCAATTAGATCATGGCTGATCTTACTGTGGTCTTCACTCCACTTTCTGCTGGCCCCCCATAACTCTTGACTCCCTTGTAGATCAAAAACTCCCTTGTAGAGCCCAGAATTGCAAACAGTACCCCAACTGTAGGCTGACTAAGGTTTGGTACAGACTCACCATTACATCTCCACTTTTATATTCTATGCCTCCTTGTCGTAAAGCCCACATTTCCATTGTCTTTTGCTATTCACTTAAGGTGCTACTTTTTGTGAAACCGAAGCCCCCAAATCTCTCTGCTCTTCCACCTCATTCACCCAGCTTTCCCTCATTCAAAATATAATTATTGCTTTATTTTACAATGTACCATCTCACCCCTACTGACATTGCCATCTGCCACTTTTTTTGCTCATTCCACCATCTTATCGATATCTTCCAGCTTCCTTTGATCCTCAATTATTTAAAATTTAATACAATTTTAGTGTTGTTTGCAAATTTGGACCTCACTCCTTTGAGCCCTATGTCGCAATCATTGATGTACACTGGACAGAAGTGGTCCCAGTACACAACCCTTTGGACACCACAGCCCACTTCCCTTGACTCGTAATCTGTTTCTTCCCTTCCAAACAGTTTTTAAGTCCCAATTTTGTAACTACCCTGTTCTTTCCCCTTAGCCTCATAAATTTTACTTTTCAAGTATTTATCCAGTTCCCTTTTGAAAGTTACCATTGATTCTGCTTTGTCCTTTCCAGATGACAACACAATGTTGGGAAAAAAATTTCCCCTTGGTTTGTTTTTGCCAATTACCTTAAAATCTGTATCCTCTGGTTCCAGACCCCCCTGCCATTAGGAACGGTTTCTCATTTACTTTATCAAAACCCTTCTTGATTTTGGACATCTATTAAGCCTCCCCTTAACCTTCTTTGTTCCAAAGAGAGCAATCTCAGCTTCTAGTCTCTCGGCATAACATTAATTACCCAGGTCACTGTCGAGTCCTTCGGTATGTACAAACTTTCAGTCGCACTCTGAAGCATCATTTCTAGGGCCTTCGTTATTTCTTCTCCAGTTTCCTTGGATAAATTCCATGAAGACCTAGTGTATTGTCCTCATTTATCTTAACTGACTTCTCTAATAGTTTGATTTATTATAAATCTCATCTCACTTTTTTTTATTTGTTCATGAGATGTGGGCAACACTGGCCAGGCCAGCATTTATTGCCCATCGCTAATTGCCCTTGAGAAGGTGGTGGTAAGCTGCCTTCTTGAACTGCTGCTGTCTACGTGGGGTAGGGACACCCACAGTGCTGTTAGGAAGGGAGTTCCGGGATTTTGACCCAGTGACAGTGAAGGAACGGCGATATAGTTCCAAGTCAAGATGGTGTGTGCCTTGAAGGTGAACCTGCAGGTGGAGGTGTTCCCATGCATCTGTTGCTCTTGTCCTTCTAGGTGGTAGAAGTTGCAGGTTTGGAAGGTGCTGTCTAAGGAGCCCTGCTGCATTGCTGCAGTGCATCTTGTAGATGGTACACACTGCTACCACTGTGCATTGGTGGTGGAGGGAGTGAATGTTTGTGGATAGGGTGCCAATCAAGCGGGCTGCTTTGTCCTGGATGGTGTTGAGCTTCTTAAGCAGTTCAGAATTTATCTCCTCGATTTCCTTTGCTACTGTTGTTGCATCATCCCTGTTAAATGCTCCATGGGCAAGCCTGACAAAATGTCGGGACAGGTGGGGGTATGGGGAAGAGTCAGGAGAAGAGACCCTCCTCTGCTAAATATGTTTGAATTTACGAGGCTTTCTTAAACTTCACTCAGAAACCAAAACTGGAAATGTAGTTTTAGCGGAACTGGTGCACTGGGCTGTTAATGATGTTTATGTACCTACTAAAACTATGTTTAAAAGTTACTTGATTCAAAAAAACTCGAGTGTTAGAGGTCTGCTGAAGATTGTAGGCGAATGACATTGTTGGGCCTGACTGAGTCAGGCTGAGAGTTACGTCTCTAACCTACCTGTATAGATTATGGAGATGAGATCGCTATTGAACTCCGCAGCAGTGTTGGAGCTCCAGTTGAAGTCACTCACAACTTCCAGGTGGATTTTGTCTGGAAATCTACTTCATTTGATAGGTAAGCTGCCAATACCTACCTTTTCCCTTTAATCTGTAGCATTATCAACCTTTATGATCTGTCTGAAGACGATTGGGGATATTGACAGCACTAAGCCCCCTTATAGTAGTAACAAGTGCAAATTTGGGAATGCTGATCCCTAACATGACTGCTGCAATCTCAAGCCCTCCGTGAGGTTAACTGGTTGGTAGAATATCGTAGGAAACAAGTGCTCAGCATGTTTGGTTTATAGAAAGAGGTTCAGCTGTTTTTAAAAAGTGAAATTAAAGTGTTACAGACACAAATATCCACTGGGAAGTGACTTCCAGTTGTAAGAATGCAACCACTTAAGATTAATAAGGAGGGAAAAATTAGAGTACGAGAAAAAGATAGCTAGAAATATAAAAAGTGTTGTGAAAGTGCTTCCATTTTTTGAATATTTTAGAGTTATGGACATTGATATATTTGGGAAAACTGAAAAGACTCCAAGGATTTTTTTTTTTCCAAGGGTCACAGGTCCTATTTGAAAACAAGCCTTTACTGGCTGTCACATGCCTCAAGTTCAATAAACAAGAGAAACCTTGGTGACTTGGATATGTTTACAGAGAAGTGACATCACGATTTATGATGGTCGGGAGGTTGCTTTTGGGATATTGTTTTGACTTTCTGGTTGAGGTGTGGACTATGTTTGAAATCAGTTGGAGAAACACCCAGCTCATCTTTCCTGCACCTCTCAGAGACCTGGACAAATCCAGTGTGTCAGCTCCTCTTTCTATACCTCTTTGAAAAACCTGTGAATCCAGAGTGGGATAACTGAAACCCTGCTGCCACAATTCTCCTAGAAAGCCTACCAGACTACTTCTCGACATTTCCAGAATGAACTGCTGCAGAAAAGATCCCCGTGATCCGTCTCCATATATCTGGACTCCAGACCAAAAGGGACAACTGACATTCTTCCATATCTTTTTTTTTCTCCAAGAATTAACAAGTATTTGGCCAGAATATTTCTTCTGTTATGTAAAAGAGTTCTACAGAGAAAATCTTTATTTTTCAGTTAATGTGTGTGGGGCAAAAAAGGCAACTGGTACCTTGGCCTTCATAGTGACAGGATTCGAGTACAGGAGCAGGGATGTCTTACAGCAATTATACAGGGCCTTGGTGAGGCCATACCTGGAATATTGTGTTTTGGTCTTCTTATCTGAGGAAGGATGTTCTTGCTATAAAGGGAGTGCAGTGAAGGTTTACCAGACTGATTCCTGAGATGGCGGGACTGACGTATGAGGAGAGATGGAGTCGGTTAGGATTGTATTCGCTGGAGTTCAGAAGAGTGAGGGGGGATCTCATAGAAACCTATAAAATTCTAACAGGACTTGACAGGGTAGATGCAGGAAAGATGTTCCCCATGGTGGGGGAGTCCAGAACCAGGGGTCATAGCCTAAGGATACGGGGTAAACCTTTCAGGACTGAGATGAGGAGAAATTTCTTCACCCAGAGAGTGGTGAGCCTGTGGAATTTGCTACCACAGAAAGCAGTTGAGGCCAAAACATTGAATGTGTTCAAGAAGGAGTTAGATATTGGTATGGTTCTTAATGAATACTTTCCGTCTGTCTTCACAAAGGCAGGGAACGATGCAGGTATTGTAGTTAAGGAGGAAGAGTGTGAAGTGTTGGATGTGATAAACAGAGGGAGAGAGGAAGTATTAATGGGATTAGCATCGTTGAAAGCCAGATGAAATGTATCCTAGGCTGTTAAAAGAAGCAAGAGAGGAAATAGCAGAGAGTCTGATCATCATTTTCCAGTCCTCACTGGATACAGGTTTGGTGTTGGAGGATTGGAGAATTGCTAATGCTGTACCTTTGTTTAAAAAGGGTGCGAAGGATAGACTGAATAATTACAGGCCAGTCAGTCTAACCTCCGTAGTGGGCAAATTATTGGAATCTATCCTGAGCAACAAGATAAACTTAGAAAGGCACAGGTAAATCAAGGATAGTCAGCATGGATTTGTTGAGGGAAGCTCTTGTTTGACCAACTTGATTGAATTTTTTGAAGAAGTAACAAGGAAGATAGATGAGGGGAGTGCAGTTGATTTTAGCAAGGCTTTTGACAAGGTCTCACATGGCAGACTGGTTTAAAAAAAAAAAAAAATCCCATGGGATCCAGGGAAATGCAGCAAGGTGGATACAAAATTAGCTCAGTGGCAGGAAACTAAGGGTAATTGTTGACGGCTGTTTTAGTGACTGGAGGGCTGTTCCCAGTGGCGCTCCACAAGGCTGAGTAACTGGGTCGCCTGCTTTTTGTACTGTGTATTAATGATTTGGATGTAAATGTAGGGGACGTGATCAAGAAGTTTGCGAACGACAAAAGATTGGCCGTGTGGTAGATAGCGAGGAGGATAGCTGTAGGCTGCAGGAAGATATTGATGGTCTGGTCAGATGGGCAGAAAAGTGGCAAATGGAATTCAACCCGGAGAAGTGTGAGGTGATGCATTTGGGGAGGTCAAACAAGGCAAAGGAATACATGATTAATGGGAAAATACTGGGAAGTGTAGAGGAAGTAAGAGACCTTGGAATGAATGTCCACCGATACCTTAAGGTAGCAGAACAGGTCGATAAGGTGGTTAAGAAGGCATATGGAATCCTTTCCTTTATTAGCCGAGGTATAGACTACAAGGGCAGGGAGGTTATGCTGGAACTGTATAACTCATTGGTTAGGCCACAACTTGAGTACTGTGTGCTGTTCTGGTCACCTCATTACAGAAAGGATATAATTGCACATAGAAAGGGTACAGAGGAGATTTACGAGGATGTTGCCAGGACTGGAAAAATGCAGCTATGAGGAAAGATCGGAAAGGCTGGAGTTCTCCTTGGAACAGAGAAGGCTGAGGGGAGATGTGATTGAAATGTGCAAAGTTTTGAGGGGCCTGGATAGAGTGGAGGTGAAGGGTCTATTCACCTTAGCAGAGAGGTCAGTGATGAGGGGGCATGAATTTGAAGTGATTGGTAGAACAATTAGAGGGGAGATGAAAAACTTTTTCACCCAGAGGTTGGAACTCACTGCCTGAAAGGGTAGTTGAGACCGAGACTCTCAACTCATCCATAAGGAGTCTGGATATGCACCTCAAGTGCCGTAAGCTGCAAGGCTATGGACCAAATGCTGGAAGGTGGGATTAGAATTGGTGGATCGTTTTTTGGGCGGCACAGACACAATGGGCCAAGTGGCCTCTTAATGTGCTTTAAACTTTCTATGATTCTATGAAGGTTCCCTGTTGAAATTGCAGTATCTTACTCGGAAAGAATCAACAGAGACTCTTACAGCATCGAAGGAGGCCATTTGGCCTACTGTGCTCGTACCAGCTCTCTGAGCTATGAATTATTCCAACTTTCCTCTTTCCCAATAGTCGTGCAAATATTTCCTTTTTATGTAGAGATCTAGTTCACTAATTTCAAAAATAAAAGATGAGTGATTCAAGGATTGAGGTGCTATAGATAGCAGATATTGAATATAATGTCAGTGACATTTTGCACAAATGTAACGAGTATGAAATAGACTTGAAACTGATCAAAAAAGTGAACTCTGCCCAACAACCCAGGAAGTAAGGATTAAAAGTCACTGTGATATTGCGGTGCAAGAACCTGTTACCACAGCTGCCAATCACATGTCCTGTCTGTTTATTGCAGCCATAGATGAGGAAAGAGTATCCGTAGCAAATCGTTTTAAACTTTTCCATACAACAGAATTAAAGCAGTACCTGTTAGCCATTTCTGATCTATATTTTGCTATTCTTCCTGGACTATAGCCTGCCTATCAGGTGCTTGCTGTCAGGTTATTATTTGTATCACCTGAGCAATTCATCTGTGGTATAAATGGAACATTCCTTCACTAGTATTCCCTCCTCTTCTCCTCCCTCCTCAGGTCAAATTTATATTTGGCAATTTTTGTTGTATGTTCTTTTCCCTGAAGAAATTCAAAATTTATTGAAAATGTAAATGTAATTCAGTGGTGGTAGACACTAGAGACTAAGTGGGTGACCTCCACTCACCCTTTCCCTTTTGAAAGATGGGAAATATCTCAGAACATTACTTTCAGGCTAAAACTAATAGTCAGAATTTTTGCAAATTAGATAATTACACGGAAGTAGAAAACAGCAAGAAGCTAGAAGTATAGTACTTTTTGAAAATCATTTTCTGTAGCTTTTGACTTGGAAGATCTTTGAAGCATTGCATGGAGACTTATGGAGCTCCCATTGATTCACTTGTGAACCAGGAACCTGATTGCTGCTCCATTGTATATCCATTATTTCTTTGAATCAGACAGACACTTAACAGTCAGGCAATTAAGATATTAAACATTTTTAACCCTTCAGATGTGGTATGAACAATGGTCTTTTCCCCATCTGGTAGTTTGTTTGTCATTACTACCTGACAGCAATAAAAGCCAATCTTAGTGTCTGATTAGAGTCCTGTCCAGGAGCAGAAATCCTGGCTGTTTATTGTCTCTAACCCAGACACTAAGGCCAATTTCAGCAGCCCTACTGCTGTGCAGGCCAAGATCAGCTAGTTCAGTACAGACTGGCCTAGGGCTAAGCCACTCACTTGATAGACCTGTGGTGCCATTGGGGGATCTTTTCCTAGTTTGAATTTCACGTACACAATGAGGGACTGACAAAACCAATTGGACATCAACAAATGCTTGATTTTGGTGCATCACTGTCCGGTCATGATTATTAGAAGCGGATGGGAACACTCAGTGCAGACAACCATGATGGAGTCTGAGACTTGGCCAACAATTTGTCACAGGATTGCCATGACTGCCTGTTGTGACCCACCGTGGTAGGTTAACAAGCTGATCCCTATTTTTTGTCCCTTACAGAATGCAGAGTGCACTGAAAACCTTCGCTGTGGATGAGACCTCTGTCTCCGGCTACATTTACCACAAACTGCTTGGCCACGAGGTGGAGGACGTGATTATTAAATGCCAGCTGCCTAAACGCTTCACAGCCCATGGTTTGCCTGACCTCAATCACTCTCAGGTGGACAGTTTTGAATGACTTATTGTGTTTAATGTCTGACTTGTTAGTGACTTTTCATCAAAGTAGGCTTATTTCTGAAGTATACATCCTGTGTCAGTATCAGCTCAGTACCTTCATCAAATTCAACCTGCTAACTCTCAATTGGATTTGCTGGAGACTATACCATAAAGCTAATCCATAGCCAGGGATAGAGAAGAGGCAGAAGAGCCTGGCTGCTCACTGTGTCTGACCTGTAGATAAAACAAATCTATGACCTTGTTACCCTTGAGTATATACTTTTATCACTCTCCTATAATGATTTGCCAGTTCTGCTATATTCTGGAGTTTCTCGATAGCTGTGATAAACCTCCTTTATATGCAAAACCGATCCTAAAACAAGGAAGGGAGCAAATTTTACCACATCCTGATTTGTTGCCTGTTGTCTCGGCCGGAATTGGGACAGGGATAGACACTGAGGCAACTATGAGAAGCTACATTTAGTCTGTGCACACTTTAAACCATTCAGCCACCAGTCGCCACAATGTGGCAGCATATGCTCCCTGTGATGAAGTTGCAACCTCTAAGGTCCAGTGCCCCAGCTTCATTTGGGCCCTTTTCGCCTCTGCAAGCAGCAATGCCATCTTATTTACTTCAGTGTTGCCACCAGTAGGAAGCTTGTTGTAATCAACAACACTGCAGTAAATGGTTCCTCATTGCCTCTGATCAGTCTGTGATCATAAGAACTCGGAGCAGGAGTAGGCCGTCTGGCCCCTCGAGCCTGCTCCGCCATTCAATAAGATCATGGCTGATCTTTCCGTGGACTCAGATCCACTTACCCACGCTCTCACCGTATCCCTTAATTCCTTTATTGTTCAAAAAGATATCTACCTTAGCTTTAAAAACGTTTACTGAAGAAGCGTCAGCTACTTCACTGGGCAAGGAATTCCATAGATTAACAACCCTCTGGGTGAAGAAGTTCCTTCTTAATTCAGTCCTAAATCTGCTCCCTCTAATCTTGAGGCTATGCCCTCTTGTCCTAGCTTCACCTGCCAGTGGAAACATCCTCTCTACTTGTATCTTATCTATTCCCTTCATAATTTTATATGTTTCTATAGGATCCCCCCTCATTCTTCTGAATTCCAATGAATATAATCCCAATCTACTCAGCCTCTCATAAGCCAACCCCCTCAACTCCAGAATCAACCTAGTGAACCTCCTCTGCACCCTCTCCAGTGCAAGTACATCCTTTCTCAAGTAGGGAGACCAAACCTGCACACAGTACTCCAGGTGCGGCCTCACCAGTACCTTATACAGCTGCAACATAACCTCTCTGCTTTTAAACTCAATCCCTTTAGCAATGAAGGACAAAATTCCATTTGCCTTCCTAATTACTTGCTGTACCTGCAGATCAACCTTCTGTGATTCGTGCACAAGGACACCCAGGTCCCTCTGCATAGCAGCATGCTGCAACTTTTTACCATTCAAGTAATAATCCTTTTTACTGTTACTCCTACTGAAATGAATGACTTCACATTTATTAATATTGTATTCCATCTGCCAGACCTTTGCCCACTCACTCAATGTATCTATGTTCCTCTGCAAAGTTTCACAGTCATCTGCACACTTTGCTCTGCCACTCATCTTAGTGTCATCTGCAAACTTTGACACCCTACACGTGGTCCCCAACTCCAAATCATCTATATAAATTGTAAATTATTGCGGTCCCAACACCGATCCCTGAGGCACACCACTAGTGACTGATTGCCAGAATAGCACTCATTTATCCCCACTCTCTGCTTCCTGTTAGTCAACCAATCCTCTATCCATGCTAATACTTTACCCCTAACGCCATGCATCCTTATCTTATGCAGCAGCCTCTTGTGCGGCACCTTGTCGAAGGCCTTTTGGAAATCTAGGTACACCACATCCACTGGGTCCCCATTGTCCACCCTGCTCGTAATGTCATCATAGAATTCCAAAAGATTTGTCAAGCATGACCTGCCCTTCATGAACCCATGCTGCGTCTGCCCAACGGGACAATTTCTGTCGAGATGTCCTGCTATTTCTTCCTTGATAATAGACTCAAGCATCTTCCCCACTACAGAGGTTAAGCTAACCGGTCTATAATTCCCCATCTTTTGTCTACCTCCCTTTTTAAACAGTGGTGTCACATCTGCTGTTTTCCAATCTGCTGGGACTACCCCAGAGTCTAGCGAATTTTGGAAAATTACCGCTAGTGCACCTGCTATTTCTCCCGCCATCTCTTTTAGTACCCTGGGATGCATTCCATCAGGGCCAGGAGACTTATCAATCCTTAGCTCCATTAGCTTGCCCAACACTACCTCTTCCGTAATAATGATTGTTTCCAGGTCCTCAACTACGTTCGTCTCTTTGTCAATTACTGGCATGTTATTAATGTCCTCCACTGTGAAGACCGATACAAAATACCTGTTCAATGCCTCGGCCATTTCATCATATCCCATAACTAAATTCCCCTTCTCATCCTCTAAAGGACCAACGTTTACTTTAGCCACTCTTTTTCGTTTTATATATTTATAGAAACTTTTGCTATCTGTCTTTATATTCTGTGCTAGTTTTTTCTCATGTTCTATCTTACTTTTCTTCATAGCTCTTTTTGTGGCTTTCT
This sequence comes from Heterodontus francisci, assembly GCF_036365525.1. Lineage (NCBI taxonomy): Eukaryota > Metazoa > Chordata > Chondrichthyes > Heterodontiformes > Heterodontidae > Heterodontus > Heterodontus francisci. The sequence goes on from NC_090406.1 coordinate 2,412,634, forward strand.
GTTGACCTTTAAAGTTTTCCCAATCTTCTAGTTTCATGCTGTTTTTGGCCACTTTGTATGCCTTCTCTTTCAATTTGATAGCCTCCCTTATTTCCTTAGACACCCATGGCAGATTACCCCTTTTCTTCCAGTCCTTCCTTTTCACTGGAATATACTTTTGCTGAGCACTTTGAAAAATTGCTTTGAAAGTCCTCCACTGCTCGTCAACTGTCCCACCATAAAATCTTTTCGTTTCCAGTCTACTTTAGCCAAGTCCTTCCTCATTCTATTGTAGTCCCCCTTGTTCAAGTGCAGGACCCTGGTATTGGATTTTATCTTCACACTCTCCATCTGTATTCTAAATTCAACCATACTGTGATCACTCCTTCCAAGAGGATCCCTAACTATGAGGTCATTAATTATTCCTGTCTCATTACACAGGACTAGATCTAGGATGGCTTGCTCCCTCGTCGGTTCCATTACATACTGTTCAAGAAAACTATCACGGATACACTCAACGAACTCCTCCTCAAGGCTACCCTGACTGAGCTGGTTCGACCAATCTACATGTAGATTAAAATCCCCCATGATAATTGCCGTACCATTTTTACAGGCATTAGTTATTTCTTTGTTTATTGCCTGCCCCAATGTGATATTATTTGGTGGCCTATAGACTTCGCCTATCAATGACTTTTTCTTCTTAGAGTTTCTAATTTCCACCCAAATGGATTCAACCTCATTCTCCATAGAACCTATATCATCTCTCAGCACCGCCCTGATGTCGTCCTTGAATATCAGAGCTACACCACCTCCCTTACCTTCCTGTCTGTCCTTCCGAATAGTCTGGTACCCCTGGATATTTAACTCCCAGTCGTGGCCAACCTGTAACCATGTCTCTGTAATGGCTACCAAATCATATTAACTCGCGATGATTTGTGCCGTTAACTCATCAACCTTGTTACGAATGCTACGAGCATTCAGGTAAAGTGCCTTTATGCTAGCTTTCTTACCCTCATGATTTCCAACATCTCTAATAATAACTCCTGAGTTATCCTTCCTTTCTGCTTCTTTCATAGTCTGCCTTGAACTTAAACCCTCCTGCACACATGTTAACCTGCTGCTTACCTTTTTATTTACCATCATACTCCCTGTCGTTTTCCCTTTCCCTTCCCCCCGACTCACTAGTTTAAAGTCCTAGAGACCACCCTATTTATCCGTTTCGCTAGAACACTGGTTCCAGATCGGTTCAGGTGGAGACCGTCCCATCGGTACAGATCCCCCCCCGGTTCCAAAACTGATGCCAATGCCCCATGAAATGGAACCCCTCTTTCCCACACCACTCCCTTAGCCACGTGTTTACTTCCCTAATATTCTTATCCCTAAGCCAATTTGCACGTGGCTCGGGCAGTAATCCGGAGATTATGACCCTCGAGGACCTGTTCCTTAATTTTGTTCCTAGTGCTTTATAATCCCCAAATAGGTCCTCCATCCTAGCCTTGCCTATGTTGTTAGTCCCAACGTGGACCACAACAACTGGATCCTCCCCCTCCCGCTCCAATATCCTTTCAAGCCAGTCAGAGATGTCCTGCACCCTGGCACCGGGCAGGCAGCACACCATGCGGGACTCCTGATCCAGCTTGCAAAGGATACTATCTATCCCCCTAATTATAGAATCCCCTGTAACTACCACTTGTCTTTTTGCTCCCCCCTCTTGAATGGCCTTCTGCACCATGGTGCCCTGGTCAGTTGGCTCATCCTCCCCGCAGCCCTTTTCCTCATCCACACAGGGAGCAAGTATCTCGTACCTGTTGGATAAGGTCAAAGGCTGAGGCTCCTCCACTCCTGAACTCAGGATCCCCCTACCTGCCTCACTTGCAATCACACCCTGTTGTCCCTGATCACTAACTGAATTTGAATTACTTAATCTACAAGGTGTGACTGCCTCCTGAAACAAAACATCCAGGTAACACTCCCCCTCCCGGATGTGCCGCAGTGTTTGAAGCTCAGATTCCAGATCATCAACTCTCAGCCGGAGTTCTTCCAGCAACCAACACTTGCTGCAGATGTGGTCCCTGCCGTTCACAATGGGGTCAGCCAGCTCCCACATCATACAGCTACAGCACATCACCTGCCCAGCCATCTCTACTTAGTTAATTACTTTATTACTTTATATAAATTTATGAGTTAAATACTTTGATACTTCTCTGCTATGGTCTTTTTCAAATAACTAATTAATAGATAAATCAAAAAAGAAAGTAAATTTTTAACCAATCACACGATACAGAAGAAATAAAAAAGCTTACCTTATCAACACACCAGAGTCCTTTTTTTTTGGTTAGAGGAGGAGGGCGGGTGGGAGACACTACATGTGTAGTGTCTCGGGTTCAGCCACTGCCCAAATATATAGGTTTTTTACTTACCCAGCAGTCCCCTGGTCCGCCGAAACAAAAGGTAATTTACTTAAAGCTGAAACTGACCTTCCCAGCTGATAACTCACTCGCACTATCTCTGCTTCCGAAAAAGCTGCTGCCATAAAAGGTAAGTTATTTTAAACTGTGCATTGATATGCATCTATCAGCATTGAAACAGCTGTGCAGCAAATGATCTGACCTGTTCATCAATCTGCTAGTTGTATGGTCTGAATATTTTGCTGATGGGGCAGCGTGAATACAATAGTTTTCCAGTCTAATTCGCATTGCAGGCTTTAATCTATTAATTGTTCTGTGTACTAGAATCTAACCAGTGAAACTCCACTGCAAAGAGCTTTACAGCTCTTGCTATGAATGAGTCACTTTGTACTGCAACACATTTCTAGCTATAGTGTATGTGAGTGTTTAATTCGATGCACTGTTTACATCAGAATATCTTTAGCACATTTAATGGTATGTAAACACTGCTCCTGCAGCTGAGATTATACAGCTCAGTGAAATGTGAAACACTTGGTAGATGCAAAACTATTTGGTGCAATCTAGACACTGCTGACAAACTGGGTTGCAGCAGTTTTGAAGGACCTACTTCTGTCAACACAATCAAGTACTGAAAGTGGAAGTATAATTATTAGTTACAATGCAGTGAGGTACACTGGTGCAGTGACTCTTGTAAGATTATCATCTGTGATTGATAAGATCCTGTTTTAATCTTTCCAAAAGGTTTATGCTGTGAAGACGGTTCTGCAGCGTCCTCTCAGTCTGATCCAAGGCCCTCCAGGCACTGGAAAAACTGTCACCTCTGCTACTATAGTATATCACCTGGCCAGACAGGGCAATGGGTAAGCAGCACCTCCACTCACACAGAGGGAAACATGGTACAGCTGTAATTTCATAAATGTGCACTCATTTTGGTGCAGTTCCAATCTAATTTCTGTCCTCAACATGGCTTAGAGATGGCCTAAGTCGCAGAAGCTTCCCCTCTCTCATCTCTCCTTGTCCTTCTCGACTTCTGAATGGCATTTGATGGAGCATTCATTCTCCACCATTCCCTCTCATTGTCCAACTCTGTCAGCTATGCTTATATTTTTCCAGACTTAGCTATCCAAATGTCAGAGTCATACAGTTATACAGCACAGAAACAGAACATTGTGTCCCTGCCGGCCATCAAGCACCTATCTATTCTAATCCCATTTTCTAGCACATGGCCCGTAGCCTTGTATGCTATGGCGTTTCAAGTGCTCATCTAAATACTAAAGTGTTAGGGTTCCTGCCTGTACCACCCCTTCAGGCAGTGTGTTCCAGATTCCAGCCACCCTCTGGGTGAAAACATTTTTCCTCAAATCCCCTCTAAACCTCCTGCCTTAAATCTATGCCCCATTGGTTATTGACCCCTCGGCTAAGGGAAAATGTTTCTTCCTATCTACCCTATTTATGCCCCTCATAATTTTGTAAACCTCAATCAGGTCCCCCCCCCCTCACACTTCTCTGCTCTAAGGAAAACAACCCTCGCCTTTTCAGTCTCTCTTCATAGCTGAAATGCTCCAGCCCAGGCAACATCCTGGTGAATCTCCTCTGCACCCTCTCCAGTGCAATCACATCCTTCCTATAGTGTGGCGACCAGAACTGTACACAGTACTCCAGCTGTGGCCTATCTTGCATTTTATACAGCTCCATCATAACCTCCCTGCTCTTCTATTCAATGCCTCGGCTAATAAAGGCGAGTATCCCATATGCCTTCCTAACCACTTTATCTACCTGTGCTGCTGCCTTCAGTGATCTATGGACAAGTACACCAAGATCCCTCTGACCCTCTGTACTTCCGAGGGTCCTACCATCCATTGTATATTCCTTTGCCTTGTTAGTCCTCCCAAGATGCATCACCTCACACCTCTCAGGATTAAATTCCATTTGCCATTGCTCCGCCCATCTTACCAACCCATCTATATGGTCCTGTAATCTAAGGCTTTCCTCCTCCCTATTTATGACACCACCAATTTTCGTGTCATCTGCAAACTTAATGATCATACCTCCTATATTCTTGTCTAAATCATTAATGTACACTACAAACAGCAAAGGTCTCAGCACCGATCCTTGTGGTACACCACTGGTCACAGGCTTCCAATCGCAGAAACAACCCTCGACCTTCACCCTCTGCCTCCTGCCACGAAGCCAATTTTGGATCCAATTTGCCAACTTACCCTGGATCCCATGGGCTCTTACCTTTTTAACCAATCTCCCATGCGGGACCTTATCAAAAGCCTTACTGAAGTCCATGTAGACCACATCAACTGCTTTACCCTCCTCTACACACCTAGTCACCTCCTCAAAAAATCTCACCCTGACAAAGCCATGCTAACTATCCCTGATTAATCCCTGCCTCTCCAAGTGGAGATTAATCCTGTCCCTCAGAATCTTTTTCCAGTAGTTTCCCAACCACTGATGTTAGACTCACTGGCCTGTAATTACCTGGTTTATCCCTGCTACCCTTCTTGAATAATGGTACCACATTCGCTGTCCTCCAGTCCTCTGGTACCTCACCTGTGGCCAGAGAGGATTTCAAAATTTGTGTCAGAGCCCCTGCAATCTCCTCCCTTGCTGCACATAACAGCCCGGGATACATCTCATCTGGGCCTGGGGATTTATCCACTTTGAAGCCCGCTAATATGTCTTCCCTTTCAATGCTAATATGTTCAAGTATATCACAATCCCCCTCCCTGATCTCTACACCTACATCGTCCTTCTCTATAGTGAACACAGATTAAAAGTAATCATTTAAAACCTCACCTATGTCCTCCAACTCCACACACACATTGCCACTTTGGTCCCTAACGGGCCCTATTCTTTCCCTAGTTATCCTCTTGCCCTTAATATACTTATAAAACGCCTTAGGATTTTCCTGTATCTTGCCTGCCAGTGTTTTTTTTATGCCCTCTCTTCGCTGTCCTAATTACTTTAAGTACCCCCCAGCCCCCCACACTTTCTATACTCGTCTAGGGCCTCCGCTGTTTTCAGTGCTCTGAACCTGCCATAAGCCTCTTTTTTTCCCGCTTATCCAATCCTCTATATATCTTTTGACATCCAGGGTTCTCTGGACTTGTTGGTCCTACCCTTCACCTTTACGGGAACATGCTGGCCCTGAACACTCAATATTTCCTCTTTGAATGATTCCCACTGGTCTGCTGTAGACTTTCCTACAGGTAGCTGCTCCCAGTCCACTTTGGCCAGATCCTGTTTTATCATATTGAAATCGGTCTTCCCCCAATTCAGTACTTTTATTTTCGGTCCATGCATCTCAGCAATGGCTCATCTTCATGTTGCTGGAAACCCCTGAGGTTCTGCCTCTGGCACCCTCCGCTTCTTTTTCCACATGTTGCATAATCCGTAGTCATAGACTCAGCTTCCATAAGTAGGCTGACGACATCTCTACCCCTCCATTACCTCCCTCAACTTTCACACTGTCCCAGTAAGTGTTTACATTTTATTAAACAAAGGATAGACTTTGCAGTGGCATTTTGCTCAGGGTTAATTATCTGCTCAACTCTACCCCACAAGCATTGTTCTGCTTAATAAATGTTGGAAAAGTTGCTATAGGAGTGGAATGCTATAATTGAGTTTCCTGGTGTCGCCAGTGAAACTCCAAGTTGCTCAAGAGAATACTGCCTACTTAACAACCCAAATGCAGACTTTCTGGAACGGTGTTTGAGATTTCCACAATTTGGGCATTCAGGACCTAAAATCACAAACATTGACAATAGAAGATTTCACCCTTTTAACATTTATAATGTTTTAAATGTCATTTTACATTCCAACAGCAATAAAAATAGCTTTTAATGTAGTGAGACATCCCAAGGCATTGCACAGGAGCATTATCAAACAAAATTTATCACTGAGCGACATAAGATATTTGGACAGGTGACCAAAAACTTTGTCAAACTGCTAGGTTTTAAGGAGTGTCTTAAAGGAGGAGAAAGGGGTGGAGAGGTTTAGGGGGGGAATTTCAGAACTTGGGGCTCAGATAGCTGAATGTATGGTTGCCACTGATAGAGTGATAAAGCTGATACCCAAGGGAGCAATGTTAGCTTCCTCGTTATGTTTGTAGTTGTGGTGAGGTCCTGTGTTTGCACCGCTGTAATTAACCTAATGAGTTCTTCTAATCATGAATCTGATTATTAAGATTAATATTTCCAGGTTAATGTGTATATCTCTACTGCCAGTGTATCGGTTTATTAAAGTCTTACAGTCGTAACTTTGTCCAATAAAGGACAACTCTCACTGTGCTCAATTGACCACAAAAGAATTTAATGCTTTCATGGGAGTCCATTTTAAAAGGCACATTGAGGAAACTGTTGGTTTATGTGAACTAGTCCATGGTTTCATTTAATCGGTGTGAAGGTCTGAATTTCTTAACAGCCTTGAGATATATTGAGGTGGGTTTATATTGGTTAAAAAGGGGTGGTTGTCTTGAAACTAATAGCCATTTCCTATTCCTAGAAATTTTCTTTATTTGTCTGGGGGATGTGGGTGTTGCTGGTTAGGCCAGCATTTATTGCCCATCCCAAATTGCCCTTGAGTATGTGGTGGTGAGCTGCCGCCTTGAACCGCTGCAGTCCTTAACGTGTAGGTACACAAACAGTGCGGTTAGGAAGGGACTAAAATTAAGTATTAAATTAAAATATTAAATATTTAAAATACTTGTATTCTTGCATTAAACCTGGTTTGCCAGTAAAATGCAGATTCACTGTCTGTCAGGGACACCCTGGTTGTACAAAATCATTCTGGGCTCCACTTCAAAATAGCCATGAAATAAATTATTGTGCTGTTGGGTGAGCTGGTGCTGCTGGGTTCTAATGTGCTTTTCTGCACTTCTAGCCCTGTCCTGGTGTGTGCTCCAAGTAACATTGCAGTGGACCAGTTGACCGAGAAGATCCATCACACAGGCCTGAAGGTGGTGCGGCTATGTGCCAAGAGTCGTGAGGCCATCGATTCACCAGTCTCCTTCCTGGCTCTACACAACCAGATCCGTAACATGGACAGGTAAGAAGCAACTAAGGCCTGGTTGCTCTTTCTCACGAACAACACAAAAGCTAGCATCTGTAGACGATGTTTGCTTTGAACTGAATTGTGATCTTGTGGAGTTAGGGTGCCCTGGTCAGACAATAGTTGATTGTTTCTGGAGTCCACCTTTCATGCCCTCAGTGCTTCAAAAATAATGAAATATGTTGATGTGTTTAGGCAGAGGTAACCATCACCTTACATTCAGCAAAGTCCAAAGTTAAAACACAATTAGGGTGGTAGACCAGGTGTTGTGTTGCAGCTGCAGTCATGAGTAATAACCAATGAGATCCACAGCAACCACATCTGCAGTAAATGTCTATGGCTCAAAGAACTTTGGCTCAGAGTAGATGAGCTGGAGACCGAGCTACAGACACTGCGATGCATGAGGGAGGGGGTAAGTTACCTGGACACTTTGTTCCAGAAGGCAGTCACACCCCATAGGATAGGGTCTTCTGATTTGGTCAGGGACGGGAGCCTGTGACTATGAGTAAGGCAGGTAAGGGGATCGAGAAGGCAGAAGTGGAGGAGCCTCAGCCCTTGCAATTGTCCAATAAGTTTGAGATCCTTTCAGCTTGTATGGATGAGAGCAAGGGTTACAGGGTGGATGAGCAAACTGACCAGGGCACCGTAATACAGGAAACCATTCAAGCGGAGGGAGTAAATAGGAATGTAGTGGTAGTAAGAGATAGTCTAGTCGGGGGATAGACACCATTCTCTGCAGCCGAGAGCGAGAGTCCAGACGGCTGTGTTGCCTGACCGGTGCCAAGGTTTGGGATATCTGCTTAGGGCTGGGGAGGAATTTGTAGTGGGAGGGGGAGGATCCAGTTGTCGTGGTCCATGTGTGTACTAATGACATAGATGGGACTAGGAAAGAGGTTCTGCATAGGGAGTATGAGCAGCTAGGTGCTAAATTTGAAAAGCAGAACCTCAAAGGTAATAATCTCAGGACTATTAACTAAGCCACAAGCAAATTGGCATAGGGTATGTAAAATTAGAGTTAAATGTGTGGTTCAAAGATTGGTGTGGGAGAAATGGGTTTTGATTCATGGGACATTGGAACCAGTACTGGGGAAAATGAGAGCTGTACCATTGGGACGGTCTTTACCTGAACCTTGCTGGGACCAGTGTTCTGCCGAGTCATATAACTAGGGCGGTCGTCTTCTTTGGCCTCCTTATCTCAAGAGACAATGGATAAGCGCCTGGAGGTGGTCAGTGGTTTGTGAAGCAGCGCCTGGAGTGGCTATAAAGGCCAATTCTAGAGTGACAGGCTCTTCCACAGGTGCTGCAGAGAAATTTGTTTGTCGGGGCTGTTACACAGTTGGCTCTCTCCTTGCGCTTCTGTCTTTTTTCCTGCCAACTGCTAAGTCTCTTCGACTCGCCACACTTTAGCCCCGTCTTTATGGCTGCCCGCCAGCTCTGGCGAACGCTGGCAACTGACTCCCACGACTTGTGATCAATGTCACAGGACTTCATGTCGCGTTTGCAGACGTCTTTAAAGCGGAGACATGGACGGCCGGTGGGTCTGGTACCAGTGACGGGTTCGCTGTACAATGTGTCTTTGGGGATCCTGCTATCATCCATGCGGCTCACATGGCGGTAGGGCGGGCTTTAAACTGAATAGTGGGGGTGAGGGATCGAGAGAGAGATGATGTGATAATTTAAAGAGAGCGAAGGAGGCAAGAGAGCAAGATAGCAATAACGGTAACGATAAGAGTGTGGCAGGAAGGGACAGAGCATACAAACTTTTTTTTATTCATTCATGGGATGTAGGTGTCGCTGGCCAGGCCAGCATTTATTGCCCATCCGTAATTGCCCTTGAGAAGGTGGTGGTGAGCTGCCTTCTTGAACCGCTGCAGTCCATGTGGGGTAGGTACACCCACAGTGCTGTTAGGAAGGGAGTTCCAGGATTTTGACCCAACGACAGTGAAGGAATGGCGATATAGTTCCAAGTCAGGATGGTGTGTGACTTGGAGGGGAATTTGCAGGCGGTGGTGTTCCCATGCATTTGCTGCTCTTGTCCTTCTGGTTGGTAGAGGTCGTGGGTTTGGAAGGTGCTGTATAAGGAGCCTTGGTGCGTTGCTGCAGTGCATCTTGTAGATGGTACACACTGCTGCTACTGTGCGTCAGTGGTGGAGGGAGTGAATGTTTGTGGATGGGGTGCCACTCAAGCGGGCTGCTTTGTCCTGGATGGTGTCAAACTTCTTGAGTGTTGTTGGAGCTGCACCCATCCAGGCAAGTGGAGAGTATTCCATCACACTCCTGACTTGTGCCTTGTAGATGGTGGACAGGTTTTGTGGAGTCAGGAGGTGAGTTACCTGCCTCAGGATTCCTAGCTTCTGACTTGCTCTTGTAGCCACAGTATTTATATGGCTACTCCAGTTTAGTTTCTGGTCAATGGTAGCCCCTAGGATGTTGATAGTGGGGGATTCAGCGATGGTAATGCCATTGAATGTCAAGGGGAGATGGTTAGATTCTCTCTTGTTGGAGATGGTCATTGCCTGGCACTTGTGTGGCACAAATGTGACTTGCCACTTATCAGCCCAAGCCTGGATATTGTCCAGATCTTGCTGCATTTCTACACTGACTGCTTCAGTATCTGAGGAGTGACGAATGGTGCTGAACATTGTGCAATCATCAGCAAGCATCCCCACTTCTGACGTTATGATTGAAGGAAGGTCATTGATGAAACAGCTGAAGATGGTTGGGCCTCGGACACTATCCTGAGGAACTCCTGCAGTCTTGGAGCTCAGATGATTGACCTCCAACAACCACAACCATCTTTCTTTGCTCGAGGTATGACTCCAGCCAGGGGAGAATTTATCCCCCCCCCCCCCCCCCCCCCCCCGATTCCCATTGACCTCAGTTTTGCTCAGGCTCCTTGATGCCATACTTGGTCAAATGCTGCCTTGGTGTCAAGGGTAGTCACTCTCACCTCACCTCTTGAGTTCAGCTCTTTAACTTAAGAGTGCACCAACCGATAAGGCTAGAGGTCATGAACTAGTGGGGGGGGGGGGGGGGTTGGGGAGGAGGAGAAGGGTTTGGGTGAAGGGAGATTTAGAAATCCAAAGAGAAAGCTCAAGGTATCAGAACAATATAGCGCTGTGAGTAAAGGCTAGCAGAATGGGACAGAGTTTAACAAAAATAGTACGTCAGCGAATAAGGTAATTGCAGGGAATAGAAGTTTTAAAAAAAATGAAATTAAAGGTTCTTTATCTGAATGCATGAAGCATCTGCAATAAGATAGATGAACTAGTGATACAAATAGAGGTAAATGATGTAGATGTAATTGCCATTACAGAGACATGGTTACAAGGCGATAATGGTTGAGAAATAAATATTCCAGGGTACGCAATAATTCAGAAAGGCAGACAAAATGTCAAAGGAGAAGGGGTAGCCTTGATAAAGGATGGCGAGTTGTTTATAGGCCCCTTAACAGTAGTTATACCGTTGGACAGAGCATTAAACAAATTATTGCAGCTTGTAACAAAGGCAAAGCCATAATTGTTGGGTACTTTAATCTTCATATAGACTGGGACAATGAAATTGGCAAGAGTGGTCCAAAAGATGAGTTTGTAGAATGTTTTTGGGACAGTTTCTTGGAGCAATATATTGTGGAACCGACTAGTGATAAAGTTATCTTAGATCTAGTATTGTGTAATGAAGCAGAGTTGGTTAGTAATGTTCTAGTTAAAGGTCCACTGGGAAATGGTGATCATAATACCATTGAATTCCATGTTAAGTTTGAAAGTGATGTACTCCAATTACAAACAAGAATCTTCAATTTAAAGCCAATTACATAGCTATAAGGGGAGGACTGGTTAAGATAAAGAGGCTAAAAGGTGCATTTCATTGAGAAACAAAAACTCAGGAAGAAAGATCTATCACTTGCTCACTCAGGAAGTTAATTAGAAATTAGAACATTACAGCGCAGTACAGGCCCTTCGGCCCTCGATGTTGCGCCGACCTGTGAAACCATCTGACCTACACTATTCCATTTTCATCCATATGTCTATCCAATGACCACTTAAATGCCCTTAGAGTTGGCGAGTCTACTACTGTTGCAGGCAGGGCGTTCCACGCCCCTACTACTCTGAGTAAAGAAACTACCTCTAACATCTGTCCTATATCTATCACGCCTCAACTTAAAGCTATGTCCCCTCGTGTTTGCCATCACCATCCGAGGAAAAAGACTCTCACTATCCACCCTATCTAACCCTCTGATTATCTTATATGTCTCTATTAAGTCACCTCTCCTCCTCCTTCTCTCCAACAAAAACAACCTCAAGTCCCTCAGCCTTTCCTCGTAAGACCTTCCCTCCATACCAGGCAACATCCTAGTAAATCTCCTCTGCACCCTTTCTAAAGCTTCCAAATCCTTCCTATAATGCGGTGACCAGAACTGCACGCAATACTCCAGGTGCGGTTTCACCAGAGTTTTGTACAGCTGCAGCATGACCTCGTGGCTCTGAAACTCGATCCCCCTACTAATAAAAGCTAACACACCATATGCCTTCTTAACAGCCCTATTAACCTGGGTAGCAAGATCTCTCTGTTCATCTACACTACCAAGAATCTTCCCATTAGCCCAGTACTCTGCATTCCTGTTACTCCTTCCAAAGTGAATCACCTTACACTTTTCCGCATTAAACTCCATTTGCCATCTCTCAGCCCAGCTCTGCAGCCTATCTATGTCCCTCTGTACCCTACAACATCCTTCGGCACTATCCACAACTCCACCGACCTTAGTGTCATCCGCAAATTTACTAACCCACCCTTCTACACCCTCATCCAGGTCATTTATAAAAATGACAAACAGCAGTGGCCCCAAAGATAGTATTAGATTAAAAGAGGCTTATAATGTTGCAAAGAAGTAGCAAGTCAGGATTGGGAGTGTTTTAGAAACCAGCAAAGGGCCTCCAAGGAGTTGATAAAAGAAAAAATAGAATATGAGAGTGAACTAGCCAGTGATATAAAAAGATTATAAGAGCTTTAATATGTATATTAAAAACAAAGCGAGTAGCTAAAGTAAATATTGGTCTCTTAGAAGCAGAGACAGGAGAAATTATCATGGGAAATGAGGAAATGGCAAAGGCATTGAACAAATATTTTGTGAATGTCTTCACAATAGAAGACCTAGGGGCTAAAATGAGTGAGGAAATTAATATCAGAGAAAAAGTATTGGAGAAACTTAAGGGACTAAAATCTGACATTCCCGAGACCTGATGGCCTACACCCTAGGGTTCTAAAAGAGATAGCTGCAGAGATAGTTGATGCGCTAGCTATGATTTTCCAAAATTCCTTAGATTTGGGAACGGTCCCATCAGATTGGACGTTGGCAAATGTTACACCGTTTTTCAAGAAAGGAGGAGAGAGAAAGCAGTGAATTACAGACCAGTTAACCTAACATTAGTTATTGGGAAAATGCTAGAATCTATTATTAAGGAAGTCTTAATATACATAGAAAAGTACAGTATGATTAGAACAAGTCTACATGGTTTTACTGAAGGGAAATCCTGTTTGACAAATTTTTAGAGTTTTTTGAGGATGTAACTTGCAGGGTAGATAAAGAGGAACCAGTAAGGCATTTGATAAAGTGCCACACCAGGTTTTTAAGCAAGATAAGGGCTCATGGAGTTGTGGATAATATATTAGCATGAATAGAGGACTGGTTAATGGACAGAAGCAAAGACTGGACATAACCAGGGCATTTTCAAGTTGGCAGGCAGTGAATAGTGGAGTGCTGCAAGGATTAGTGCTGGGGCTTCAGCTATTTACAATCTGTATCAATGACAGATGAAGAAATAGAGAGTATAAGTTTGCTGATGGTACAAAGGTAGGTGAAAAAGTAAGCTGTGGGGAAGACATCGACTCTGCATAGAGATGGACAGGTTAAGTGAGTGGGAAACAAGATGGCAGATGGAGTAATTAGATTAGAGATACAGCATTGAAACAGGCCCTTCGGCCCACCGAGTCTGTGCCGACCATCAACCACCCATTTATACTAATCCTACACTAATCCCATATTCCTACCAAACATCCCCACCTGTCTCTATATTTCCCTACCACCTACCTATACTAGTGACAATTTATAATGGACAATTTACCTACCAACCTGCAAGTCTTTTGGCTTGTGGGAGGAAACCGGAGCACCCGGAGAAAACCCACGCAGACACAGGGAGAACTTGCAAACTCCACACAGGCAGTACCCAGAATCGAACCCGGGTCCCTGCAGCTGTGAGGCTGCAGTGCTAACCACTGCGCCACTGTGCCGCCCTTTGTAGGGAAGTGTGAAGTTATTCACTTTGGTTGTAAGAATAGAAAAGCAGAATTTTTTAAATGTGTGTAACTTGTTCAGAGACTTGGGTGTGCTTGTACAAGGAACGCAGAAAGTTAGTATGCAGGTACAGCAAGCAGTTAGGAAGAAAAATGGCATGTTGGCCTTTATTGCAAGGGGATTGGAGTACAGGAATAAAGAAGTCTTGCTACAGTTGCACAGGATTTTGGTAAGACCACATCTGGAGTACTTTGTGCAGCTTTGGTCTCCACATTTACGAAAGGATATACTTGAATTGGAGGCAGTGCAGCGAAGATTCACTCGATTGGTTCCTGGGATAAGGGGGTTGAGCTATGATGAGCAACTGAGTAAATTGGGTCTATATTCTCTGGAGTTTAGAAGAATGAGAGGTGATCTAATTGAGATATACAATATTCTGAAAGGGTTGGGTAGGGTAGACACAAAGATTGTTCCTGCTGGTTGGGGAATCTAAAACACTGGGCACCGTCTCAGGATATGGAGCCGATCATTTGGGACTGAGATAAGGAGAAATTACTTCATTCAAAGGGTTGTGAATCTTTGGAATTCTCAACCCCAGAGCATTGTGGAGGCTCCATCATTGAATACGTTTAAGGCTGTGATAGATAGATTTTTGGTGTCTCGGAATCAATGGATATGGCAGGTGGGAAAGTGAAGTTGAAGCCTAAGATCCACCATGATTGTATTGAATGGCAGAGCAGGCTCGATGGGCCGTATGGTCTACTCCTCCTCCTATTTCTTGTGTTCCCACCAAAAGCATTGAGATGAATGACCAATTAATGTTTTTTTTGGTGATGGTTGGCCGGGACACTGGGAGAGCTCCTCTGTCACAATGCAGCACTCCCTGCTTGCTTTACACACAATGGACAGCAGACTCTGTCACTCTTACACATTTATACTGTAGACAACATCTGGTGTTTATCAAGCTCTTTGTGATGGGCCTACCCTGATCAGATTCATTCACCAATTAATAACCTACTGATGCATGCTAATTATTCTTGATAGTTGGCTGTGGAATTGTCCACCATTATAAAAAGTGTAAATGCCTAATACTGCTGTGCAAGATCCTATGGTAATCTCGAAGTCAAAGATGATACAGTGGACTGTAACCAAAGGAAGATCATAATTGGTGGATTTGTGTCCACTTTATGAAATGCTATTATCTGTTTCTACTGCATCTGTGAAGGTGTAGACTCCACGCTGGGAGTGCACCCATTCATTTAGCCTTGAGTATTTGACCACATAACATCGAAGCTCAACCCTGCCCTCGCCCAAGCCACCACCCCTCCACTGGATAGCAATCGTCTAAATTTTTAACTCCGTTCAAACTCAGAATCAAACCTGGGTCATTCTTGGTCCGGGTGACTCAGCTTCTTACTCTAAACTCACTGACCCTTTTATGTTTCGCACGCAGCACAGATTAAATCAGCAAAAGTTGTTCCCGAGTATGGGTGATCCTTTATCACCCCAGTACACTTGAGGCTTCTGTTGGCTGGACTCAGCAGCATAGAAGGATGAGTGTGATTAAGTCTAGCTGGGTTGTTATCAGCTTCTTGATGAGGGCTACCATTAACTGCAGTAGCAAAATATGTTGGACGCACCCATCGGCATACAGTGCTGCTTAGATAGTAATGAAATTGGGCACAATGATGCAGCCAAGCGAGTAGCTCATACCTCTGGTCTCTGTGTGTGATCTTTGATAAGTGGAGTTTACTCTGTAATATGTTTGCTCTGCTCCCCAGCATGCCTGAATTACAGAAACTGCAGCAGTTGAAGGATGAGACTGGCGAGTTGTCGTCTGCAGATGAGAAACGCTACCGTGCACTTAAAAGGACAGCAGAGCGGGAGCTACTAATGGTAAGAAACCCGTCGCAATCTCTTTCTGACTTCTGTTTCATTAAATCGAGTGCTCTGTAGCTTCCAGAGCGCACGTGTTCGGTATTCGCTACAAAACTCCTGTTCGCAGTGCTGAATGTTGGTGTTTTGGGAGGAGGGTGGAGTAGCACAGGATGTTCCAGGATCGGGTAGATAAGGAGTCCTGGGGCTTGGGGCTGGTGGAATCAGGTGTCTGGGAGCAGGGCCAGGAGCTGCGTGCCCAATGGGTTGGGGTTTGATGGACATGAGAGGTTGTCTGTATCTTTGGCGAGGTCTAGAGGAATTGTATTTTTATTTGCTGCAGTAATGCTACCTGCTACTTGAAGGGTTTCTGGTCTCCGTTTTTGCCTCCTAAATCTACCGGACTGTGGTGTTTTTCAGAATGCCGACGTTATTTGCTGTACCTGCGTAGGAGCTGGTGACCCACGCCTGGCTAAGATGCAGTTCCGTTCCATTCTGATTGATGAGAGCACACAGGCCACAGAGCCTGAATGTATGGTCCCCGTGGTCTTGGGAGCAAAGCAGGTATGTTGTGTGTAGTTTGCTGCACAAGTTCATGGTGCTGGTGCCAGGACTGGACATGCACTGGGTTTCATATTGTGACGACAAGGGCTGAGTTTACATAGTGAAGTTTATGCATTATTAGGTCCACAATCAGATGTTCTGATTCATTGGCATATTACAGTGAAGAGCTTGTGTAGGTGAACATGACAGATCTGGCTATACAGCACAGCAGCAAGTTGATTTCCCAAAAGATGTGTCAACTTATCCATCAGATTTTGCTGTGTAAACTGGCTTGGGAATAATCTGGTTAAACCTGTAAGAATCTGGATGGACTTATGGTGAGTTTGCATTTGATTTGTGCCACTTGGTGCTGGGCTGAGACTGCCCATTTTATTGATTAGATTAGATTAGAGATACAGCACTGAAACAGGCCCTTCGGCCCACCGAGTCTGTGCCGAACATCAACCACCCATTTATACTAATCCTACACTAATCCCATATTCCTACCAAACATCCCCACCTGTCCCTATATTTCCCTACCACCTACCTACACTAGTGAGAATTTATAATGGCCAATTTACCTATCAACCTGCAAGTCTTTTGGCTTGTGGGAGGAAACCGGAGCACCCGGAGAAAACCCACGCGAGATCCCTATTGTCAGCGGAGGGAGGGAGATTTTCATATATTCAATGAGCAGCCTCCACTGCTGTCTGTGGAAGAGAATTCCAAAGATTAATGACCCTCTGAGAAGAAATTCCTCCTCATCTACGTCTTAAATAGGAGACCCTTTATTTTAAAACTGTGCTTCCTAGTTCTAGATTCCCCCACAAAGGAAACATCCCCATCAAGCCCCCCCTCAGAACCTTATATGTTTCAATAAGATCACCTCTCATTCTTGCAAACTTCAATGAGTATAGGCCCAACCTGCACAACCTTTCCGCATAAGACAACCCCTCCTTTCAGCAATCAGCCAAGTGAATCCCCCCTCAAGTAAGGAGACCAAAACTGTGCACAGTACTCTAGGTGCAATCTCACCAATGCCCTGTACAGCTGTAGCAAGACTGCCCTAATTTTATACTCCATCTCCTTTGCAGCATTCCATTTACCGCCTTAATTACTTGCTGTATCTGTATGCTAACTTTTTATGATTACGAGGACACCCAGGCCCCTCTGTACAGCAGCATTTTGCAGTCTCCATGTAAATATTCTGCTTTTCTATTCTTCCCTCAAAGTGGACAACCTCACTTTTTCCCACATCATACTCCATCTGCCATATTTTTGCCACTCACCCAATCTATTTATATCTCTTTGAAGACTGTGTCCTCCTCACAACTTGCTTTCCTTAATGGCGCAGTTCTAAAGTGTGTGCAGGAACAGAGGGACCTGAGGGTGCATGTGCATAGATCTTTGAAGGTGTTAGGATATACTGAAAGAGTGGTTAGTAAAGAATATGGGATCTTGGGCTTCATAAATGGAGGCCATGAATACAAAAGCAGGGAAGTTATGCTGGACCATTATAAAGCTCTCATTAGGCCCCAGCTGGAGTATTACATCCAGTTCTGGTCACACTCTATAGGAAGGATGTGAGGGTCCTTGAGAGGGTGCAGAGAAGATTTACTAGAATGGTTCCAGGGATGGAGGACTTTAGTTACAAGATTAGGTTGGAAAAGCTGGGATTGTTCTCCTTAGAGCAAAGGAGATTGAGGGGCGATTTAATAGCCGTGGACAAGATTATGACAGGCTTAGATAACTTAGACTAGGAAAAACTGTTCCCATTAACAAATGGTACAAGGACTAGGGGACACAGATTAAAAGCTTTGGGCAAAAGATGCAAGAGGAATATGAGGACGTTTTTTTTATGCAGCGGATGGTAATGACCTGGAACTCGCTGCCCACAAGGGTGGTGGAAGCAGAAACAATCGATGACTTCAAGAGGAAGTCGGATGGTCACCTGTGTGTGAGAGAGAGAAACACTCGCAGGACTATGGGGATCAAATCAAGGAGTGGGACTGACTGCATAGCTCTGCAGAGAGCTGGCATAGACTTGATGGGCTGAATAGCCTCCTGTGCCATAAATGACTATGATCTATCTTTGTATTGTCTGTAAATTTGGCTACAATACATTCTGTCCCTTCATCCCAGTCATTAATATAGATCATAAATAGTTAAGGCCCCAGCTCTGATCTTCTGTGGCACTTCACTGGTTACAGTTTGCCAACCTGAAAATAACTCATTTACCCCACTCTGTTTTCTGTTAGCCAGTTTCTATCCATGTGTTACTCCCAACACCGTGAGCTCTTATCTTGTGCACCTTATCAAATCCAAATACTACATCTACTGGTTTCCCTTTATCCACCCTGCTTGTTACATGTCAAAGAACTCTTAATACATTTGTCAAACATGATTTCACTTTCATAAAACCATGTTGACTCTACCTGATTGCAGTGTAATTTTCTAAATGTCCTGCTACTGCTTTAATAATGGATTCTAACATTTTCCCAATGACAGATGTTAGGTGAACTGTTTCCTGCTTTCTGTCTCCCTCCTTTCTTGAATAGAGGTGTTACATTTGTGGTTTTCAAATCCGCTGGGACCTTTCCAGAATCTAGGGAATTTTGGAAGATCACAACCAATGCATCCAGCATCTCTGCAGCCATTTCTTCTTTTAGGACCCTAGGATGCAGACTATCAAGTCCAGGGCACTTGTCAGCCTTTAGTCCCATTAGTTTTCCTAGTACTTTTTCTCTAGTGATTTATTGATGGTTACTAATCCCAAAGAGCCAAATTTTCTCAATTGCCACCTTGTCCCTGAGTATGGTTCAGCCTCATACTGAGGGAATGCACTTCTGTCACAGTTTAGGCATACCAGCCTTTCCTAAAACAAACCAGGTAAGATGACTTTTGCTTTCTGGCTATGAGACAAATTGAGGACAGTAACTGGTAAATGAGTGAAACCGTGAATTTGAGCTGTATGGTGTGTTTCTTTCAGCTGATCTTAGTGGGTGACCATTGCCAGCTTGGTCCGGTGGTCATGTGTAAGAAAGCTGCTAAAGCTGGTCTTTCTCAGTCGCTGTTTGAGCGTCTGGTTGTTCTGGGGATCCGACCAATTCGTCTGCAAGTCCAGTACCGGATGCATCCAGCTCTCAGTGCCTTTCCATCCAATATCTTCTATGAGGGTTCACTGCAAAATGGCGTCACTGCAGGTAAGAACATCAGAATCAGGGGAATTGCAAATTGCTGCTGAAATCATTTGTTTCCAAACTGAGGTCCCTGGACCCTGCGTCTCAGGTCATTGAGTTTCTGACTGCTGTTGTCAGGATTCTGTATTTGCTGTACACTGGCGTTACTTCTCTTGCTGTGCACTGACAAACATTTGTGCAGTCGTCACATTGTTGATTTGAGCAGCTGATGTTTTTTGGGAGTTAGAGCAGGGGTCCCTGGGAGTGTGACTGAATTTGTGGAGATCCCCTCACCTAGTTCTAAAACCACTGGCTTTAAATTATACTATGATGCAAGTCATGCTTTTCCAGGTGCTGGATGCTGGAACATTGGCCCAGCTTGGCGTTCCTGTATCATTATGATTAGTGGTAGATACTGGTGAGAACAGAAGCCCCACTCCCCAAACTAAAACAAGCTACCAATAAATAAACAGATCAAGGCAGATCCTCACAATGTGGGATGCGTGACACCATTCTTCAGCCTTTCCTCATAAGACAACCCTTTCATCCCAGGAATCAGCCTAGTGAACCTTCATTGAACTGTTTCCATTGCAAGCATATCCCTCCTTAAGTAAGGAGACCAAAACTGTACACAGGTCTAAGGCGCAGTCTCACCAATGTCCTGTACAACATAGCAAGACTTCCTGACTAGTAATGCAGAAAAGAAAGGAACGAAATAAGGTAGAATGTTTAGATTAGAAGAGGGCTAATTTCAACACAATGAGAAGGGATCTAGCCAGGGTAAAATGGAACCAAAATAAAAGCAAAATACTGCGGATGCTGGAAATATGAAATAAAAACAAGAAATGCTGGAACCACTCAGCAGGTCTGGCAGCATCTGTGGAAAGAGAAGCAGAGTTAACGTTTCGGGTCAGTGACCCTTCTTCGGAACGAGCAAATATTAGAAATGTCAAAGGTTATAAGCAAGTGAGCCGGGGGTGGGGCAAGAGATAACAAAGGAGAAGGTGTAGATTGGACAAGGCCACATAGCTGACCAAAATGGAACCAAAGACTGACAGGAAGAGTTTTATTGGAACAATGGGTTATCTTTAAGGAAGAGATGCTTCAGGTACGGGCTAGGTACATTCCAACAAGGGCGAAAGGTGGGGGGACCAAAAACAGGACTCCTTGGATGACGAGGGAGATGGAGATTCTGATTAAACCAAACAAAGGGGTGTATGTTGCACGTTGGGTGAATTCTTCAAGTGAGAACCAGACCATATACAATAAGTTGAGATCGGAAGTGAAGAGGAAAATAAGACTGGCAAAGAGAGACTGAGAATAGAATGGTAAACAACATAAAAGGGAAACCAAAAATCTTCGACCAGCATGTAAATAGTAAGCGGGTAGAGTGGGGCTTATTAGGGACAAAGTGGGTAATATAGGCTTAGAGATGCAGGGCAAAACTAATATACTTAATGAATACTTTGTATCAGTGTCCACTATGGAAGTGGAATCTGATAAAATATCGGTAGAAGTGGAAAGAGTAGAGGCAATGGACAAGGTAAAAATTGAGGTGGGGGAGGAGGTACTAAGAAGGCTGGCTATGCTTAGGGTAGATAAGTCACCTGGTCCGGATGACTTGCTTCCCAGGTTGCTAAAGGAAGTGGGCTGGAGATAGTGGAAGGGCTTGCCATATCTTCCCTGGATGCACGGGAGGTTCCAGAGGTATGGAGAGTGGCAAATGTGGCACCCTTATTCAAGAAAGGGTGTAAAGACAGTCCTAGCAACTAGAGGCCAGTTAGT
Source organism: Heterodontus francisci (assembly GCF_036365525.1). Taxonomy (NCBI): domain Eukaryota; kingdom Metazoa; phylum Chordata; class Chondrichthyes; order Heterodontiformes; family Heterodontidae; genus Heterodontus; species Heterodontus francisci. Next base: position 2,433,753 of record NC_090406.1, read on the forward strand.
TTAACGTCAGTGGTGGGTCAGGTTTTGGAAACTATAATGGAAAAAATCAACAGGCATTTGAGAGATTCAAGGTTAATTAAGGATAGCCATGGATTTGTAAAAGGCAGATCATGCTTGATTAATTGAATTTTTTGATGAAGTAACAAGGTTAATGTAGGGAATGCAGTGGATGTTTATATGTTTAAGAAAGCGTTTAAGGTACTACATAAAAGGCTGGTGAACAAAATTGAGGGTCAGTGTCCAATTGGATTAAAAAATTGGCTTAAAGGCAGAAAACAAGTCATCATAAATGGGTTATTTTTCAGGCTGGAGGATGGTAGACGGTGCTGTACCCCAAGGGTCAGTGCTGGGTCCACTGCTTTATTTGCTGTAGATAAATTATTTGGATGTTGGAATACAGAGTAGAATCTTGAAATTTGCCAGTGACACCAAGAGAGGTGACAGATGGAATTTAATACTGGCAAGTATGAGGTGATGCATTTTGGCAGAAGGAATAGGGATTGACAATATACACTTAATGGCACAGTTCTAAAGAGTGTGTAGGAACAGAGGGACCTGGGGGTGCATGTGCATAGATCTTTGAAGGTGGCAGGACATATTGAGAGCGTGGTTAGTAAATATATGGGATCTTGGGCTTCATAAATAGAGGCGTTGAGTACAAAAGCAGGGATGTTATGCTGAACCTTTATAAAGCTCTGGTTAGGTCCCAACTGGAGTATTGCATTCAGTTCTGGTCACCATACTTCAGGAAGGATGTGAGGGTCCTTGAGAGGGTGCAAAGGAGATTTACCAGAATGGTTTCCGGGATGGGGGATTTTAGTTACATGGTTAGGTTGGAAAAGCTGGGTTTGTTCTCCTTAGAACAAAGGAGATTTAATATAAGTGTACAAGATTATGGCAGTCTTAAGTTAGACAAGGAAAAGCTGTTCCCATTAACTGATGGTACAAGGACAAGAAAAGGTTTTGGGCAAGAGATGCGGTGCAATATGAGGAATTTTTTAAAAATGCAGCGGGTGGTAATGACTTGGAACGTGCTGCCCATAAGGGCGGTGGAAGTGGAGACTGTGATTTCAAAAGGAAATTTGATGGGTACTTGAAGGAAATAAACTTGTCCCGCTCGGTTCCCGTAGCCCTGTGAGTGGGACTGACTAGGTAACTCCATGGCAAGCCGGCAGGGACTAGATGGGCCAAATGGCCTCCTCCTGTGCTGTAATTGACTCTGACTCTTGTTTCAAAGGAAACCCAGCCTCATCTCTCTACTTTGAGTCAGATTAAAGCCAGAAGACTAAGTTTTGTTCTAAATGAACAAAATGGTTAGTAATTCTGCCAACTCAGTCCCCAATAACTCATTCTGTCTGTACAGGCAGCAAGAATGGCAGCCTAATTCAATGCCAAATAGTTTAACTTCGTGGAGGCTGGGTATCTTACTGCTGTAATGGTGGACTTAATAGGAGACTTGGAAGTAACAGTCCTAAATGTGGGTAGCCTGTGGCATTCTTGCTGGGTGAGTAGTGACACAACAGGGATTGTAGACCCTGTGACCCTCTCTGGGGTCATGCTGTTCACCGTGTTTTTTTTTTTTGGTTTCACAGCGGATCGTATTAAGAAAGGCTTTGACTTTCAGTGGCCGCAGCCAGACAAGCCGATGTTCTTCTATGTGACCCAAGGCCAGGAGGAAATTGCCAGCTCAGGGACTTCCTACCTCAATCGGTGTGTACACAGCTAACAAATTCTTGCCGAGTTGAGCTCTTCAGCCACTTGGAGGAAAGAAAATTGTATATTTTTGATCAAATGTTTCAGAATAATTCTTTCGCATATTAAACAATTTTGATTTATGTCATTCCTTTGGCTTTTTGGGGGAGGGGAAAAGGGGAGCTTTTGTTAATAAGACCATCCTGCACATCCTCAATCTGCCGCTTCATAATATATGCTTCTAAAGTGTAGTCATTATTATGGTGGCAAGTGCAGTAACCAATTTGTGCACTGTAAGATCCTAGCCTTTTTTAACCTAGAGTTGGAGGTGGGAATACTGTGGGAAGCGATTTGTTAAATTTATTGGAAACTAAGCTGAGGTGCAAAGGAAGTACTGATCGTAGCTGCAGTATTGGAACAGTGATAGGGTATGGATTCACCACCAGCCTTGCCATGTTTGGTAAGTTGAAGTTAAACCTCGCTGTATTTTCAGGACTGAGGCAGCCAATGTGGAGAAGATCACCACTAAACTGTTGAAAGCCGGAGCTAAGCCAGATCAAATCGGCATCATTACACCATACGAGGGGCAGCGGTCATACCTGGTGCAGTACATGCAGTTCAGTGGCTCTCTTCACACCAAACTCTACCAGGTAGTATGATAAATATCTTTGTGATTCTTTCTAACCAAGCTGTCAAGACTCAGTTAGTGATTCGAACTATCCTTTCTGACACCATAACAAGATTGGGTCTTTAACAGACAGTAATTACTGCAGTACAATTGTATATTGATGTTTTCTATTGAGGTTTGACTAGAGTGTGACAATTGGAACGATGGAAATAATATCATATTCCTATTTGTGTTCATGGTCCAGGAGGTAGAGATTGCCAGTGTTGATGCATTCCAGGGCCGAGAGAAGGATTTCATCATCCTGTCGTGTGTCCGAGCCAATGAGCATCAGGGCATTGGATTTCTCAATGACCCCCGCCGACTGAATGTGGCCCTCACAAGAGCAAGGTGAGGGTGAAGGGGTACAAGGGTGGGGAGGGGTCGGTAGACTGGGTACGAGAGCAAGGTGAAGCGTTGGGGGTTTACGAGGACCAGGTTCGATACGTCATCCCACCGAATCTGTGTTCTGAGTGGGGTCCCTTACTAGTGACTTCCTTTCTGAAGGTAAAGTTTAGGTTGTTTGTACAGGGCTGCGTCTTGCAGCATCGTGTCAGTCTGTGCATGAGCTGTGTTACAGATATTTCCACTATCCCTACTGCCTGACATTTGAATACATTTTCTTTTGGTTGTTTGGGGGAGAAGGATTCTTTTTTAAAATGAGACCCTTCAATGTAAATAGAGTTTACACCCATTCTGTAATTAGATGTGTACAGGATGTGATGCCTCTCAGCTTGAGTATCTGCTTCTCTGCACTTGTCATAACTCTCTTCTCATTCTTCAATCTCATCTCACTGTCATTACCAAAAGGCTGTCACTTCTGCTTAGCTTAATAAGTAGGCTGCGTTTGCTGACAACGCAACCACTATGGCGCAGTACTTGCACATGCGCAAATGCAGGTTCTTCAACTGAACGTCAGTGTCTGCGACGTTCAGACAGCTGCTGGGATTAAAGATGGCGCTGCTCAATCTATCACAGGAAATGCTTCTGGGTAGACTGTTCTTTCAAACTAACCTCACATTAAGTTGGATGGAAGCCAGTAATCTGCTATTATGTCGTTTTAGGATACTAACTGTAATCCTCGGATCCATTTAATATTCCAGTAGTCCTATTAAATTCAAAAGGAATTTTATGATTGAATTTCCATTGGACGATAGTGAATTGTCACCCCAATGAATGAAAGGAAAATCGGGCAGTGTGTAAAATGTGCTGCCAATTCGTTGTTATATGACTGACCAGGACTGATTTCACCCGAACGTAGCTACTAGCTCCCACCCCACTGACTGCTCTCCAACACCACCCCCCCACCCCCTTCCTCAGCTGCTCACTCCAGACCTCGCTGCTCCCCCCCACTCCCCTGGCCAGTTGTTCCTCGCCGCCCTGTTCTCTGGGCACTCGCTCCACGCTCACCCCCCCTCACCCCCACCCCAGCCACTAGTTCGAGACCACGCTCCTTCCCTCCTCTCGGCCACTCGCTCCTACATTTCATCAGTCGCCAGGCGGCGTTCAAAGAAGCAAGGCGGGGCACAAGGGGTGACCGAGCAAGTGGCCGAGAGGAGGGAAGCAGCGCGGCCTAGAGCTAGCAGGGGGAGGGGGTGCGGGGAGCGAGCAGCTGGAGAGCAGGGTGGCGCAAAGCAAGGAACAATCAGCCAGGGGAGTGGGGGAGAGCAGCGAGGTTTAGAGTGAGCAGCTGAGGAGAGGAAGCGTCGAAGCCTGGAGCGAGTTGTCGAGGGGGGAGAGCAGCCAGTGGGGCGGGAGCGAGTGACGGATTGAGCTCCATCAAAGTCTCCCATTTAGCTGCTTCCTCCAGCCGAGTGGAGGGGGGGGTGATGGCTGGATACCCGATATCGCGCATGCGCGAAGATGGACCAGGTGAGGAAACGCAATGACGTTCACGCTGCGCGATGATGTCATCCTGTGCACGCGCCACTTAGTCCTGGCAAGATGTAGCTGCACACTTGGCGCACTCTGTCAGCGGGCCATTCCTTTGTCAGGAATCACTTTGTAATAAGTATTCGTTCTCTGCTTGACTGGAGAAAGGTGTCCTATGAGTGGACAATATTTGAACTCTGATAAGTAGCACAAACAAGTGGAATTTAAATTTCAGACATGGTTCTTATTTGTGACAGTGCACTGGAGCTGCTGTTCCTTATATGGCCACTTGCTTCTGATATTCACCCTTCTTCACACCCATATCGAGAGGATCACTCTTGAGTGGCTGCTAATGACAGAATAGCTTCATAACTAGAGGCATTGAGTACAAAAGCAGGAAAGTTATGCTGAATCTTTATAAAGCTCTGGTTAGTCCCCTGGTAGAGTATTGGGTCCAGTTCTGATTACACGCTTTAGGCAGGATGTGAGGATCCAGAGGAGATTTACCAGAATGGTTCCAGGGATGGGGGATTTTAGTTACAAGGTTAGATTGGAAAAGTTGTGGTTGCTCTCCCTGGAGCAAAGGAGATTAAGTGGAGATTTGATAACAGTGTACAAGATTATGACTGGCTTAAATAAGTTAGACATGGAGAAACTGTTCCCATTCGCTAATGGTACAAGGACTAGGGGAGACGGATAGAAGGTTTTGAACAAACGATACAGGGGGAATGTGAGGAAGAACTTTTTTACACGGCGAGTGGTAATGATCTGGAACTCACTGCCCACGAGGGTGGTGGAAGTGGAGACGATCAATGATTCCAAAAGGAAATTGGATGAGCACTTGAAGGAAATGAACTTGCAGAATGAAAGGTATTGAGCAGGAGAGTGGGACTGACTGGATTGTTCTGCGGAGAGTCAGCATGAACTCAGTGGACCAAATGGCAGCCTCCTGTGCTGTCAATGGCACTATAACCCTAAGAGGAGCAGCATGGGTAGTCGGGGTGTACTGTTGGATTGCATTGGGTAAGCAATGGTGATGAATGGTTGGACCTTTTCCTCCTTGGTCCAAGGAGGAACTCACTGATGTGTTGGGACTCTGCTTTGCAGGTACGGTGTAATTATTGTGGGGAATCCAAAGGCTCTGTCCAAACAGCCACTGTGGAATCACCTGCTGAATTATTACAAAGAGCAGAAAGTGCTGGTAGAGGGACCACTGAACAATCTCCGCGAGAGTCTGATGCAGTTCAGCAAACCGCGGAAGCTCGTCAACACCATCAATCCGGTGAGCAAACCATACACACATTCATTTAATTGCTGGTCCAAGCTGCTGATACTTTGATATCAATCTACTCTGCTAGCTGGTTTCCTGTTTGTGAAAGTGAATGTAGACAGGATTAGTCCTTTTTCTGTATGTAGGCAGCAAGTTGTGACGTGTTCTATTTCTATACACTCATTCAAAAAATGTACTTTATTCATAAAATTCAAATGTGACAGGACAATGAAGTTCAATTTTTCAGTAGAGTTGCCTCACTATACTTGGAGGTTATATTTACATTTACATTTCATATCAAACATACAGCCCCAGTGGTTTTACACCATTTCCACACACTTGCCTTTCTTTGTTTGCAGTCAACAGTTGGAACAATTGTGGAAAAGGAGAGGTAGGGGATTGGTGAGCCACCTTCACAATTGGCCCTTTTTAATGAATATGGTTCTAAATTGCTTTTTGGGATAAGTTCCTGACAGTGTAATTTTGTTTGTTTTGATGCCTGGCCTGAGATCCCTGAGGGTGATTGACAGCTCACAACCAATGCGCTCTTCACCCCACTGCTAAATAGGAGCAGGAGTCGGCCATTCAGCCCATCGAGCTGCTCCACCATTCAGTTAAATCATTGACCTCGGGGTTGTCCAAACTTTTCGCATGGGGGTGAGCCACATTATAAGTTTGGCTTAGATGGGGGGCCGGTGAGAGAATTTGGGGACGATAAAGGCATTAAAAATGATAGTATTAATCAAACAAACGATGGTGCACTTTTGTGTCGAAGCTTTAAATGAGGTTAATTTATTGACTTACTTTCTTGATCACTCTCCCCTCCCTCCCTCTCCTCGCTCTCTGTCTCTGACAGTTGCAGAGAGTGGGAGCACTCAGCCAATGGTTGATCAGTTTTATTTTTTAAACATCGCAAGTCGGTTTTCACAGGTGACAGTTGCTGACAGCTGGAACAACCGTTCCCCAAATTGAAACAGACTCTGCGTTTTCAGGCGGGCTTTTAAGTAAACCCTGAATCTGTCTGAAGTTGGGTATAGCTGTTTCCACTGCCAGTTGTGAAACTAACTTGCGTTTTTTTTTAAAAAGGCCAGTCTGCAAGAAGACAACAATGGGAAATTTCTCATCTGCAGTCATGGACCCCTGGCGAGGATGAGGAACGACCCGGGTACAGTTCATATCCATGGGCCACGTGTTGGACAACCCTGATCTACCTCAGCGCCACTTTCCCCCACTCTTCCCATATCCCTTGATGACATTAGTGTCCAGCTATCTATCGATTTCTACCTTGAACATGCTCAATGATTGAGCTTCCACAGCCCTCTAGGGTAGAGAATTCCAAAGATTCACTGCCCTCTGAATGAAGAAATTCCTCCTCATCTCAGTATTAAATGGCCTACCCCTTATTCTGAGACTGTGTCCCCTGGTTCTAGACTCATCAGCCAGGGGAAACATCCTTCTTGCATCCACCCTGTCATGCTCTAAGAATTTTGTAAGTTTCAATGAGATCACCTCTCATTCTCCAAAACTCTAGAGAATACAGGTCCAGTTTCCTCAATCTCTCCTCATAAGACAATTCTGCCATCCCAAGGATTAGTCTGGTGAACCTCTGTTGCACTCCCTCTATGGCACGTATATCCTTCCTGAGATAAGGAGACCAAAACTGTACACAATACTCCAGGTGCAGTCTCACCAAGGCTCTATACAATTGCACCAAGACATCGTTACTCCTGTACTCAAAACCCCTTGCAATGAAGACCAACATACAATTTGCCTTCCAAATTGCTTGCTGCACCTGCATGCTAGCTTTTCGTGACTCATGAATAAGGACACCCAGGTTCCTTTGGACATCAACACTTCCCAATCTCTCTCCATTTAAGAAATGCTGTGTCTTACTATTTTTTCAACCAAAGTGGATAATTTCACACTTATTCACATACAACTGCATCTGCCAAATGATGGCAGAGTACGCTACATCAACCTGACTCCCATGTTAGAGGGGCTGTGTTCTGGCCCTTCTCCGCAGAGTGTTGGTATGTTATTACTTGACCCCATTGTGGCTTTTGATAGTTTTATTGAACTTCGGTTCACTGAGTGGTGTTCAACATTCAAATTAATTCTTATTGATGGCCCTGAAAGCTATGATTCTTTATCAGAGCTGTTCTAATTGATATCCTTGTGTTCCAGGGAGCCAGGTTCATGACCACAGCTATGTATGATGCTCGAGAAGCCATCATCCCAGGCTCTGTGTACGACAGGAGTGGTCAGGGTAAGATTGCACTCCAATATGAATTCAGAACAGTTGGGCAGGAAATCTGATTGTGGATTCAATTAAGATAATCTGAACCCAACAGGAGGTGTTCAGCCAGTTTGTACCCTGACATACCACTATGATGGGCCTGCCGTCTAAAATTGGTTGTTGTATTGTGTTGCCGTTTCATACTGTTTGACCCCACAACTATTCATAGAAGTTCTCCTGTTGCTGCTGTGAACTTCATTAAGATGCTGTGGTAGGAGAAGCAGAGAGAGGGAGACTGCACTTGATGCAACAAATCAACTGCACCCTATACCCTGTGTAAAAGCTGTTACCCTATTGCACACAGCCTTTGTAAACACTCTGTCCTATCTCCGTGCCCCTCTGTATAAACTACAGGACAGTCAGTTTAACTTCGGTGGTGGGAAAGCTTTTAGAAATGATAATTCGGTACAAAATTAACAGTAACTTGGGACAAATTTGGATTAATTAAGGAAAGCCAATACAGATTTGTTCAGGGAAAATAGTATTTAACTAACGTGCTTGAGTTTTTTGATGAGGGTAAGGCGGTTGATCTGTACATAATGGGCTTATCAGCAAAGTTAAAGCCCATGGAATAAAAGGGGCAGTGGCAGCATGGATACGCAGTTGGCTGAGTGACCGGAAACAGAGTAGTGGTTAACGGTTTTTTGGACTGGAGAAAGGTATCTAGTGGGGTTCCCCAGGGGTCAGTGTTATATTAATGACCTAGATTTGGCCTTACAGGGCAGAGTTTCAAACTTGGATGACACAGAACTTGGAAGTATTGTGAACTGTGGGTAGTGATAAACTTCAGAAGGACATAGACAGACTGAAATGGGCAGGCAAGCAGCAGATGAAATTTAATGCGGAGAACATAAGAACTAGGAGCAGGAGTAGGCAATTCAGCCCCTCGAGCCTGCTCCGCCATTCAATACGATCATGGCTGATCTCATCTCAGCCTCAACTCCACTTTCCTGCCCGTTCTCCATAACCCTTCAACCCATTACTAATTAAAAATCAGTCTATCTCCTTAAATTTACCCAGCATCCACCGCACTCTGGGGTAGTGAATTCCAAAGACTCACGACCCTTTGAGAGAAGTAATTTCTCCTCATCTTTGTTTTAAATCTGCTACCCCTTATCCTAAAACTATGACCTCTCATTCTAGATTGCCCCATCAGAGGAAACATCCTCTCTGTGTCTACTTTGTCAATCCCCTTAATCATCATGTATACCTCAATTAGATCTCCTCTCATTCTTCTAAACTCTAGAGAGTAAAGGCCTAAACTGCTCAATATCTCTTCATAAGACAAACCCCTCATCTCTGGAATCAATCTAGTGAACCTCCTCTGAACTGCCTCCAATGCAACTACATCCGTCCTCAAGTAAGGGGACCAAAACTGTACGCAATACTCCAGGTGCAGTCTCACTAATGCCTTGTACAGTTGCAGCAACACTTCCCTACTTTTATACTCTATTCCTTTAGCAATAAATGCCAAAATTCCATTTGCCTTCCTTAGTATCTGCTGTACCTGCATTCTAGCTTTCTGCAATTCATGCACGAGGTAACCCAGATCCCTCTGCACCAAAGCACTCTGAAGTTTCTCTCCAATTAGATAATTTGCCTTTCTATTCTTCTAACCAAAATGGATAACCTCACACTTATCCACGTTAAACTCCATCTGCCAAATTTTGGCCCATTCACCTAACCTATCCATATCCATTTGTAAATTTCTTATTTCTTTATTGCAGCTTACTATCCAACCTATTTTAATGTCATCTGCAAATTTGGCTATAGTACCTTCTATCCCTGCATCCAAGTCATTAATATAGATTGTAAATAGTTGGGGCCCGAGGACTGAAACCTGTGGCACCCACTAATTACATCTTGCCAACCAGAAAAAGACCCATTTATCCCGACCCAATCCTCCATGCAAACTAATAAATTGCCCCAACCCCATGTGATCTTATCTTGTGTATTAACCTTTTGTGCGGCACCCTATCATTTTGGTAGGAAGAACCAGGAGAGGCAATGCAAATTAAAGGATACAATTCTAAAGGGGGTGCACGAGCAGAGGGCCCTTGGGGAATTTGTGCACAAATCATCGAAGGTGGCAGGGAGGTTAATGAAGCCTATGGGATCCTGGCCTTTATAAATAGGGCATAGAGTACAACAGCAAGGAAGTTATGATAAACCTGTATAATGCACTGTTTCAACCTCAACTGGAATATTGTCTCTGGTTCTGGGCACCACACATCAGGAAGGATGTGAAGGTATTAGAGAGGGTGCAGAAAAGATTCATGAAGGGTTTTGGCGATGAACTTCAGTATACGTTATAGACTGGAGAAGCTGGGGGAGTTCTTGCAGAAGATAAGATTAAGAGGTGATTTGATAGAGGTGTTCAAAATCATGAGTCTGGACAGAGTAGATAGAGAGAAACTGTTCCCATAGGCAGAAGGGTCGAGAACCAAAGCACACTTTTTTTTTAAGGTAAATGGCAAAAGAAGCACTGATGACATGAGGGAGATCTTTTTTACTCGGTGAGTGGGTAGGATCTGGAATGCACTGTCTGAGAGTGTGGTGGAGGCAGGTTCAGTGAGTGTTTAGGATCTGGAATGCACTGTCTGAGAGTGTGGTGGAGGCAGGTTCAGTGAGTGTTTAGGATCTGGAATGCACTGTCTGACAGTGTGGTGGAGGCAGGTTCAGTGAGTGTTTAGGATCTGGAATGCACTGTCTGAGAGTGTGGTGGAGGCAGGTTCAGTGAGTGTTTAGGATCTGGAATGCACTGTCTGAGAGTGCGGTGCAGGCACATTCAATCGTGGCTTTCAAAAGGGACAGTTAGCTGAGGAGAAATTTATGGGGTTAAGGGGGAAAGGCAGGGGAGTGGGACTAGGTGAGTTGCTCTTGCAGAAAGCCGGCACTGACATAATTAGCCGAATGGGCACCCTCTGTGCTTGTAACCATTCTGTGATTGTATGATATCTTCTGCCCTGTGCCAGGTGACAGTTTGGACCCTCTATTACATTTCTCATATTTGTACCTTTTTCCCCTCCAGCAGGACGTCCCTCCAACATGTACTTCCAAACCCATGACCAGATTGGGATGATTGGAGCCAGCCCCAGTCACGTTGCTGCAATGAACATCCCCATCCCCTTCAATCTGATGATGCCCCCAATGCCTCCTCCCGGGTACTTTGGACAGGCAAATGGACCAGCAGCAGGTGAGTACAGCATGATGGGTGTGTCTGAACTGGGGCTCATGTGCTTCTGTCCCAACTTTGGGGCACTGGATGATTCATTCTGGAACCATACAAGCATAATAACATATGAATTAGGAGCAGAAGTAGGCCATTCGGCCCGTCAAGCCTGCTCCACCATTCAATAAGATCATGGCTGATCTGTTTGTGTCTCAAATTCCACATTCCCATCTATCCCCAATAACCTTTGATTCCCTTGCCTAACAAGAATCTATCTAACTCTGCCTTAAAAATATTCAATGACCCCCACATCCACCACCTTCTGAGGCAGAGTTCCAAAGCCGCACAAGCCTCAGAAAAAATGTCTCCTCATCTCTGTCCTAAAAGGGCGACCCCTAATTTTAAAACAGTGCTCCCTAGTTCTGGACTCGCCCACAAGAGGAAACATCCTTTCCACATCCACCTTGTCAACACCGTTCAGGATCTTGTATACTTCAATCAAGTCTCCCCTCATTCTTCTAAACTCCAGTGAAAACAAGCCCAGTCTGTCCGACCTTTCCCCATAAGACAACCCGCTCATTCCAGGTATTAATCTAGTAAACCTCCTCTGAACCACCTCCAACACATTTACTTCCTTCCTTAAATAAAGAGACCAAAGTTGCACACAGTATTCGAGATGTGGTCTCACCAATGCCCTGTATAACTGAAGCATAACATCCTTACTTTTATTTTCAGTTCCTCTCGTAATAAAGGATAGCATTCCATTAGCCGCCTTTATTATTTTCTGTACCTGTATGCTAACATTTTGTGACACATGCACTCGAACACCTAGATCAATGTACTGGGTGCTCAGATTGGGAGGGGAATTCATATTTTACATAGAATCTACAGTTCAGAAATGAGACTTATCTGGAGGTTTAGTCTTTGAACTTCTTTAAGCTGCTGTTCTTTTATTTCAGATAACACTTTCTGTCACGTTAACAAGTTAATTTTAAGGATGAATACATCCCTTCCTGTGTTGTGATTCTGATCCTGCCCTCCGGATGGTTGACCCAGGAAGGGAAGTTGGAGCATTGCTCCTTACCCGATGATGACTGTGGTTGGCTTCTCGGGCAATTCCGCTGGCATGTGGAGGCCCTGTCATTTCCCTCCGTGGTTGCATGCGGTATTGCATCCCAAACATGGGAACTGTGTCCTCCGCTTGTTGCAGCGGGCAGCAGGATTTCGGAGTGCTGGAAGAGCAATCTGTCCTCCTGACCTCTGCTGAGTTTGGGGCGGGGGTGTTTGGGTCACACCCATTTTCAAGGAGAGTGTTCTTGTTTCAAGGTCGTGGAATTCCAAAAGGCAAAGTGGGCCGTGGGGCTCGTCAGCGAAACCGTGGCATGGGGAACCAGCTGAGCAGCCAGTCCAACCTGGCGAACAGCCAGGCCAGCCAGGATGTGGTGTCGCAGCCATTCTCTCAGGGGCCTCTGACGCAGGGATACATCTCGATGAGCCAGCCGTCACAAATGAGCCAGCCCGGCCTTTCTCAGCCGGAACTCTCTCAGGTAAATCTTTGTACTGTCTGCTCCACTCACACTGACACCTGTCCACCTTTCAACCATTTTATGAGAGTGAGAATCTTCTACACTCTCACTTTTGGAGTTTTTCACTTTGTTAATGTGCTAAAGGTATTGTGAACTGTAACCTGATCCCAGAGCTGAGCTTTGAATTGCATTCTCCTCCATAAAGGCTGACCACTTTCACTTCCATACTATCACTGCCTCTGCCACTCCTTCAGCTCATCTGTTGCTGAAGCCCTCTTTTACTGTCACTCCTGGCTGCTCCTTTTCCTCCCCACCATTGGCAGCCACGCCTTCAGCTGTCCAGACTCTAAGCTCTGGATTTCTCCCTCCCCTCTCTCCACCACTTCCTTTCCTCAAAACTCATATCATTGACAAAGTGTTTTTATCCACCTGCTCCTTTGGCTTAACTGTTTGTTTTCCTTCTGCTTCTGTTAAGGATGCTCTATAACTGCCAGTTGCTGTCCAATCTCTGAGAATTCTATCTGCAGTCCAAATCTGATTTGTCGAATTAGGTTTTTGAACGTCCTCTCTGTAATTGCAGGATAGTTACCTGGGAGATGAGTTCAAGTCTCAGATCGATGTGGCCTTGTCGCAGGATTCCACTTACCAAGGCGAACGTGCATATCAACATGGGGTGACCGGGCTGTCACAGTACTAGAATGTGAGCAAGCTTCTCGTTACTAGTCACCAGACCAGTTGATCAGGTTATAGTCAGCAAGGATTTCTGTTCACTCTAAGAAAGCTTTCATCAGTAGCTAACCCAGGCTGTCCCTACCGGTTTACTTGGGAAGTGGGAGGAGGGGAGTGGGGAGGGCTGGGGGCAGGATGGGCAAGGGTCAGGGAAGATAAGGTTGGGCAGGGATCAAGGAGTAGAGGTCTGGGTTGGGTGGGTGGGGTGAAGTTGGGGATGGCAGGCGTCAGGGAAGTAGAGATTGGGGATGGTGGGTAGGAGGGCAGGGGTCAGGGATGGTGGGTAGGAGGGCAGGGGTCAGGGATGGTGGGTAGGAGGGCAGGGGTCAGGGATGGTGGGTAGGAGGGCAGGGGTCAGGGAGTGTAGTGGTCAGGTCCATCAGTTTCCTGTTGGAATTAAAACTTTACAGCGAATGATTCTAGTATCAAAAAGGTGAAAGTTGAATAGTAAAATGGGGAGAGAGCCTGGTGGTTTTGTGCTGGATGTTTGACATGCCCCCTTGTTTGTCCAGGTTAAGGAGAGGAGAGCTAGGCTTGAGCCAAGCTTAGTTCAACAGTAATTCAATCTGGGGAATAAAAACAAAAATGGATACCTGTTTCCACTGCGACTACCGAGGCATCAACTGTGAGAGAGCAACAGGAGAGAGAAAAACCAACCAAACGAGAGGAAGAGAAGAGAAAAGGGAGAGGAGGAGAGAGAGAGAGAGAGAGAGAAAGACCACTGCTAGCAGATTGAGACGAGGAGATTGACTGGAGGAACGAAGAAATAGAGGGCACTTGTGCGCCTTGTCAGCCGGGCCAGGCCTGGTCTCACACATCTACTAAACTCTATTGCTGTTACCACGCAACTCGCCCTTGGAAAGAATACCACAAGCTGCTGAGACCCTGCTCCCAGCTCGTCAAACAAGGGAGAGAGAGAGGAGGGGCTCACGCTAAACTAACAGTTACCTGCTACATCCGGACCACCCGTTTCCTGGAGGACGTGGGAGACCTTCTTGGTTTTGGGAATAAAAGGGAATGTTATCTCTCAGTTGTGCTCTGGACGCTACATTTAGCGATTAAACTGTAAATTTCAGCAGTTAGACTGTCAAGAAGCAAAGATTAATTTCTGGCAAAACCCAATTGACACAGAGCTGCCTTGTGCCTCCACCCCCTTCATTCACTTCAAAGTCGTGAGTTGTTCTTGATTCAGGCTTTCTGCCCAGTGCTATCGTTTCATGTTGCTTTCTCAAATCTTCCGCAGTAACTGGTTTTAATGCGTGTTCAGAGTTGGGGTTCATGAAGGGTTAACTGTGGACTGTCTGTCAGATTCCAGCACTGGGCTGTGAGAGAATTCTGCTCTTCAGTTTTCTTTTTGCAAGTTTTACATTTTTATTAGAAATGCTCAGAACTACAGGGAAAGCTGATGTTGGTCACTGCTCGCCAGGAAAGAGTAATCAGTCAAACCAAGACTGCTTAGTCCAAGGAAGAGGTTTTAAACCCACCTTGATCAGCTGCAAATGGATGTTTTCCCCTCATGTTCTGTGTTTGAGAAGATCTGCTTCCAAATAGTTTCTTATAGCTTCTTATTGTCGGAGCGTGATGAGATCAGAAAAGTGATTGCAGCAGTGGGTAACTGGTGCCTGCTTTAGATCCCCCACAATAAATTCAGTGAGGCAGGAGAGCCAGTTAGAGCAGAAGAATGGTTGTAGCATTCTCTGCTGGTTCAGCAAGCAGTTGTTTTACATTGACATTAAGAGCTTTAATGAAGCACCCAGTGGTAGGAGGGCTGCAAATATGTTTTCACATGGGAGAGAGATGCTGGGCTTGGCTCGGCATGATGACTGAATCAGACTAAGAGAAGCAGGAACACATCGAGAATTGTCTGGGTGGCTGTTTAATTCTTGTCCACTGAACATCACAGCGAATCACTTGGTAACAGGTTAAACAGAAATCAGAAGTTTTTAAAGTAGCGAGCTTAACCCGTTTCATTAATTTTCAGTGGCATTTGCATTAATTACTGAATTCTTTTAAACCAGTACATTTAGAAAAGCTTTTGTGCATGTATTGGTGCCAGTTCAAGGACTTGTATAGAGACTGACAGTGATTCCCATTGGGCCCTAGCCCATCCCCCAATCTAACTTACTCATTTTAAATCTAAGCTGTTTTGGAAAGTATGAATTTTCTATCACCAGCAAGAAGCAAACAGTTAACAGAAAGCCTGGACGATTGTCTCTTGCACCCATGTGTGTTCAGGGCTACAGTCTTGAGCACTAAATAATAAAGGCCGGGTTTTTAATCTAATGACAGGATGAGTGTAGAAAGGGTGTGTCGCACTTGGACCTTTTTTCGTCTGTATTACTGCGTGTGTTACACTTTGCCAAATTGCTACTGAGCAGAGAAAAATCTGACCATCTCTGGTCTACAAATTCTGCCTTTTCCCACATGAATTCAGGCAAGAAAATTCTGAGTACCAGGCAAAGCAAGGACCGGTACAGCTGGCTGCAATACAGAACCACAGCTTCTAAATGGCTTGGCAAGTAACCCCAAATGTGCAGCACATTATAGAATGTTGGAGAATTCTTGCAGCTGTCCTGAAATCCAACTTTAAAAACAAAAGGCACAGCATCTGTGTGCAAGGTGAATGTCACCACAGGCCTTGGCTTTTGACCATTGCCTCACTTTTGAAACAGATCTTGCCCTTGAGTGGACTCAGATCTGCTGAAGGCACAACAGATATATGGGGAGCAAGGCTTTTCCACTCTTGGTCTCACCCCTTCACTGCTTAACCCTTTTGCTAGCATGTCAATCCCATTAATTCTGTGGTACCAACCGCATTGATGTGAAGGCTGTGTTGCTGAGGAACACTGGGTTAGCCTGTTGTGTCTAATGGCCGTATGTGTAGCGTGCGGGTTTGGGCAGCAGTGCTCCCTCCGTGCAATGGTCTCTTTACTCAGCAATGCCAGTGACCAGTGGTCTAACAGGCAGCTGCTATGGACTTGGAATGGGTACAAATGCTGCAGACCCTCCTGTCAAGTGGTCAAGATGCTCCAGGGCACAGGATCTGGCCAAAGGGGCGGCTTCTTTTAAGGAACTTTTTTTGTTTTGGCTTCCTGGCAGAATTGTTAAAAGTTCATAGTTGTATTTGTTTATGGTAGTTCATTCTATTCAGCTGTGAGCCCTCTGTAAAAGATATAATCCATTGGAGATCATCTTCATTCACCCTCCCCTCCACTGGTTGACTTATGCTTTGTGCTTTGTTTTACTTTGTGTAGCAGGAAGAGGGTGTTCTGATTTTAAATCCATGACAACCCTGGTGCTGGTTCTGCATCTGTTGAGTGGAAAATGTTTTTTTCCAAATCTGTCTGAATTTTTATTTTAAACCTTTTGTCTGTAACATGAACCATTAATAAAATTAGCTCTGCATAAAACTTTTGTCAGTTCTTAATTCATATATGCCATGTCTTGAATGGGAATTTGTTCCTCTTTTTTAAATCATCACCCCTTGATCAGATTCCAGCCTATAACTCACTCCCAGGTACCTGTTCAGGTTGAACATTTAGTTTTATATTGACACTTACTTAGAAAGTAAGGATAGACTTGATAAAGAAAATGTCATGTAAAATGCCCTTTTTTATATTGTTTCCAGGCTATGCTGAAATATATGAATTTACACAAAGATCCCTGTCTGGCTCCTGTTTGAAGTTTTATATAGTAACATTAACTTTTAACAGTATTTGGCTTCACGAATCGATAACTAAACAGTGGGTGAGTGGAATTCACATTATTCAGCTTAACTGAGCAGTCCTGAATTAAGGAGAAAAGGGACAAAACTTAGAGCCTCTCAACATAAATAAACATTGACTGGTAAATAATATGCTTGGAAAGAAAACTTTTATTTCTATAATGGATTATTAATAAAGCTCTGCAAGGCACACAGGGCTGGGCTAAAAAGGTCAGTGGTTTGTGAACCAGGTGAAATGAAATGTACAGGGATTAACTATCCAATCACTAGGATTATAAAGGTAATGTACTGTGTTCCCTTTGTGTGTTTTAAACTTTCATAACATACAATTTAATATAAAAGCAAAATACTGCAGATGCTGGAAATATTCAGGTCTGGCACAAACTCTGGGCAGAAACAGTCAATGTTTCAGATTTGTGACCTTCTAAAACTTACTGTCCGTATCAGATGACCCTTTCTATACCACAGATAACAAATCCAAACACTGAATTCTCAAACTGTCCCATTAGTAGCCTCTACTGAACAAAGAACAGTACAGCACGGGAACAGGCCATTCAGCCCTCCAAGCCTGCGCCGATCTTGATGCCTGTCTGAACTAAAACCTTCTGCACTTCCGGGGACCGTATCCCTCTATTCCCATCCTATTCATGTATTTGTCAAGATGCCTCTTAAACGTCGCTATCGTACCTGCTTCCACCACCTCGCCCGGCAGCAAGTTCCAGGCACTCACCACCCTCTGTGTAAAGAACTTGCCTCGCACATCCCCTCTAAACCTATGTCCCCTAGTAACTGACTATCCACTCTGTCCATGCCAGTCATAACTTTGTAAACCTCTATCATGTCACCCCTCCACCTCCGTCGTTCCAGTGAAAACAATCCGAGTTTATCCAACCTCTCCTCATAGCTAATGCCCTCCAGACCAGGCAACATCCTGGTAAACCTCCTCTGTACCCTCTCCAAAGCCTCCACGTCCTTCTGGTAGTGTGGCAACCAGAATTGCATGCAATATTCTAAGTGTGGCCTAACTAAAGTTCTGTACAGCTGCAGCATGACTTGCCAATTTTTATACTCTATGCCCCGACCGATGAAGGCAAGCATGCCGTATGCCTTCTTGACTACCTTATTCACCTGCGTTGCCACTTTCAGTGACCTGTGGACCTGTACGCCCAGATCTTATCTGCCTGTCAATACTCCTAAGGGTTCTGCCATTTACCGAATACTTCTCACCTGCATTAGACCTTCCAAAATGCATTACCTCACATTTGTCCGGATTAAACTCCGTCTGCCATTTCTCCACCCAAGTCTCCAACCGATCTATATCCTGCTGTATCCTGACAATCCTCATCACTGTCCGCAACTCCACCAACCTTCGTGTCGTCCGCAAACTTACTAATCAGACCAGCTACATTTTCCTTCAAATCATTTATATATACTACAAACAGCAAAGGTCCCAGCACTGATCCCTGCGGAACACCACTAGTCACATCCCTCCAATCAGAAAAGCACCCTTCCACTGCTACCCTCTGTCTTCGATGACCGAGCCAGTTCACCTTTGATCCTATGTGACTTCACCTTTTGTATCAGTCTGCCATGAGGGACCTTGTCAAAGGCTTTACTGAAGTCCATATAGATAACATCCACTGCCCTTCCTCAAACATGGATGATCCCGAGTTCAGCACAGCAGTTGAAATGCTACCATGTTCTGTAACTGAATACAGGAATTACTCTCCGCTTCCAAAACTAGACCCAAGAGAAGTATGTTCTTGCAAGAGGCTCCACCCCTGAGCTGATTCAGGTGAGATGAGGGCAAAATGTTGCCCCCATCCTGCTTGTAAATTAAATGGAAGAAAGAGTCATTTATGGCACAGAAGGAGGCCTTTCAGCCCATCAAGTATATGCCAGCCTCTATCTCCATTGCCCTGCAAATCTATTTCTCTCAGGTGCCCATTCAACTTCCTCTTGAAGTCAGTGATAGAAGCGAAGACTACCATCCACTGCATATTTTGCTCAAAACGTTCAATCTGTATCCCCTCGTCCTGGTATCATTTGTTAATGGGAACAGTTTCTCCTTGTCTAACTTTATCTAAACCTGTCATAATCTTGTCCACTTCTATTAAATCTCCCCTCAATCTCCTTTGTTTTAAGAACAAACCCAACTTTTCCAACCTAACTTTGTAACTAAAATCCCCCATCCCTGCAACCATTCTGGTAAATCTCCCCTGCACCCTCTCATCCTTCTTGAAGTGTGGTGACCAGAACTGGATGCAATACTCCAGTTGGGGCCCAACCAGAGCATTATAAAGGTTCAGCATAACCTCTCTGCTTTTGTACTCCATGCCTCGATTTATGGAGCCCAAGATTCCACATGTTTTGCTAACCACTCTCAGTATGGCCTGCCCCCTTCAAAAATCTATGCACATGCACCCCCAGGTCCCTCTGTGTTCCTGCACACTCTTTAGCACTGCCATTAAGTGAATATTGCACCTCCCTGTTTCTTCTGCTAGCAGCACCATTAACGGAAACAAAGATATTGACTGTACATCTATTTATTTAACACCACAATGGAATGGGCCAGCTCCTGCATTATTATAACATCACTTCTTGTTTAGGTTTAATTAATGCCAGGTATAAACACTAAATGGCAGCTGGGGCTTTGACAGATCCGAGATTGTCCTTATCCAGGGAGCAGATTCCAGCCCGTCTCTTCACTTTCACTGCCCCCTTCTCTTGTCGTCTTTTCTTCTTCAGCAGTTTGTGTTTGAGCCGAGTTGCTGCCTCTCGCTCCAGAGTGTCATGCATTCTCTGCTGAAAACTCCGCCTTTTCCCTTTCACTTTTTCCAGCTCCTTTCTCCTTTTTGACTCCACATCTGGATTCTTCAAACAGATAACAAAATCAACAGAAACCCCAAACCAGGTTACAGATTCTTGAAGGGTACGAATTGGTGACAGTGTCAATATAACTCCAAATCAGGGAAGAGGCTGAGATGAGGTTCAGACTCTAATTAACAACACTTCAGTGTACAACAGGCAGACTGATCTAAAAGCTTTCCCCATATACCTTTCCTTCTAGAATCATCTGCTTCCTTATGTTGATTTCCTTCTTTTCATCAAAGTCAGTTGACTCAAGCTCCTGGAAATAAACACAAATAGATCAGTGCTGCCAAAATTCCCATCTGATTAAATCTGGGCACATACTCCAGTGTGGGCAAATTGTGTGCCTCCTGCCCACTCACCAAGCTGCGCCTGCAGGGGCCTAGTCCCATATGAGTGGGGGATGGTGGTCACTTCATATCTTCACTATTGGAAACCTCACAGACAGAAACAAGATAAACCCTCTTCCCTAAGGATCTGTCCCCAACACCAGCTACTTACAATCTCACACTCTCGCCGAGTCACATTCACATGTGTGAGAATCTTCAAGACATTCTCCTCGGACACAGGAAACTCCTTCAGTTTGGTCTCTGTTGAAGAAATAATGAGACATTTAAAGTGTTAAACCATCAAAGCTGCACAGTCTGCACTTATTTACCTGACATACATACTGCCTGCTCCTGCCACTCTGGACACAGATCACCTTTCCCCTGGGTGATACTCACTTGTTTCTTCCTCAATAGCATGAACCAGGTGAATGTCATATTGAGTAACTAAGGTGATCGAGATACCATGGCGACCTACAGAACAAAATCATGAAAAGTATTTCATCACACACCAGGGGTTGGGGGGAAAAGACGATGAATGGAGTGGGGGGGGGGGGCGTAACAGAAGAGAAGCGGATGCCACCATCCCTACCTGCTCTCGCTGTGCGACCGACCCGGTGGATGTAGATTTTGGGCACTCCAGGCGTGTTGTGGTTGATGACGACCTGGACTGTTGGAATATCGAGACCACTGTGGAGCAACAGTCAGAGTGTTAGGGATTTATCACTGGTGAAGTTGGACAGACAGCCACTGCCCCCAGAGTCTCTCCCCCTCCCCGGGCCTTTGATTCAATACCGAGAAGCGACGTCTGTGGCCACGAGGATCTTGAAAATGCTCGACTTGAACTTGGAGAGCGTGGAAAACCTCTGCTTCTGTAGAGAGAGAAAGTAACCAATCAGAGCACAGCACACAGCAGGGCCTTTTACCTGTCCTGGTAGTGTTTGATGGGACCTGTTTTTTTTTTTTTTTCTTGGTGGCCTTTATACCCCAGGCCCCCTTTATATACATATTTACATTTTTAAAATAACTTTATTAAAAACAGATAAACAAAAAACTCAAATTAAAATGCCATTCTCGGTGTCAACGATGCACTCCAGTCCCTGCGGTGCCCACCGGTCGCGGAAGGCCTCAAGCGTACCAGCAGACACCGCATGCTCCTTCTCCAGAGACACCCGCCCGAACGTAACCGCGGAAGAGGGGCAGGCAATCAGGGAGGACGGACCGCAGCCTGGACCAGTGAATTGCCACCTTGGCCAGGCCCAGGAGCAAACCGTTGAGGAGATCCTCCTCTCGGCCTCCGCACCGGGTGCCCAAAGATCAGGAGCGTGGGACTGAGGAGCAGCCCCTTCAAATACTCAAAGAGGGGCTGCACACTCTGTATATATGGGAAACCGGACTCGTCCAGGCCGCAGAAAGTACAGGCGGCCTGGGAGTCCGTGAACCTACTTAAATGTCTATTGCACGGGACTGCTCTGTGCAACACCCTCCACCCCAGGTCCCCGATGTAAAAAGGGGAAGACTCCCGCGTAGAGAGACCTCCATCTTTGTTTCCCCTCGCCGCCAGATGGCAACGCGGACCGCCAGGGCGTGTCCGGCCGGCTGACGAGGGCAAGGAAGTGTAGAGTGTGCAGGAGCAGCCCATACAGGAAACCCCAACGCACTGATTGGAATGGCACAGAGGGCATTTCCGAGAGGCGGCTCGGGTTGTGCGGGACCGGCTCCCGAGGAGAGTTTCGGGGCCTGGGTCCGATGAGCAGTTCTGGCTCAGCGGGGGTCAGCTCGGCCGGGAGCGCTCCGCACTCCCGAGCCCCCTCGCCACCCGCAGTGAGAGGCGTCCCGGGGGCTTCGGCTACTCCTCCGCCCGCCGGACCGTCCCCGGAGTCAGCCGCCCGGACAGCCAAGGCGCTCACCTCCACTGGCAGGGGAGCGCCCTGACTGGAGGCGACCATGTTCCAGACTCGGAGGACCAGGGGACTGCTGGGTAAGTAAAAACAGTATATTTGGGTGGTTTAAAATCTCTTTCTTTTAGTTTTGGTGACTGCAGCTTGACAGTAGCGGAGGTGCGAGAGCGAACTTACAGCTGGGAAGTCAATTTCAGAGGAAGTTTAAAAGTTAATTCCCTTTTGTTTTTGGAGGACAAGGGGACTGCTGGGTAAGTAAAAACTATATATTTGGGTGGTGGCTGTACCCGAGACACTAGACGTGTAGTGTCTCCCACCCACCCTCCTCCTCTAACCAAAAAAAAAAGGACTGTTGTGTTGATAAGGTAAGCTTTTTATTTAAGAAGTTCTGTCCGTTGGATTGCTAACCTAACAAGTTTTGACATTTTTTTTGGTTTTTCAGTAGATTTGTTGGGAATTTAGAATAGAGGGAATGGTGGTTAAGGCAGTTGTATGTTCCTCCTGCAGAATGTGGGAGGTAAGGGTCGCCAAGGGTGTCCCTGCTGACTGCATCTGCGGGAAGTGCACCCAACTCCAGCTCCTCGAGAACCGCGTTAGGGAACTGGAGCTGGATGAACTTCGGATCATTCGGGAGGTGGAGGGGGTTATTGAGAGGAGTTATGGGGAGGTAGTCACACCTCAGGTAAAAGAAGTAGGTAGATGGGTTACCGTCAGGGGAAGGAGAGGGAACCAGCAGGCAGTGCAGGGATCCCCTGTGGCTGTTTCCCTCAACAACAGGTATACCGTTTTGGATACTGTTGTGGGGGACGACTTACCAGGGGGAAGCAATGGGGTACAGGTATCGGGCACAGAGTCTGTCCCTGTTGCTCAGAAGGGAAGGGGGAAGAGGAGCAGAGCATTAGTCATTGGGGACTCCATAGTTAGGGGAACAGATAGGAGGTTCTGTGGGAACGAGAGAGACTCACGGTTGGTATGTTGCCTCCCAGGTGCCAGGGTTCGTGATGTCTCTGATCGTGTTTTTGGGATCCTTAAGGGGGAGGGGGAGCAGCCCCAAGTCGTGGTCCACATAGGCACCAACGACATAGGTAGGAAGAGAGATGGGGATTTAAGACAGAAATTCAGGGAGCTAGGGTGGAAGCTTCGAGCGAGAACAAACAGAGTTGTATCTCTGGGTTGTTGCCCATGCCACGTGATAGCGAAGCGAGGAATAGGGAGAGAGAGGAGTTGAACACGTGGCTGCAGGGATGGTGCAGGAGGGAGGGTTTTGGTTTCCTGGATAATTGGGGCTCTTTCTGGGGTAGGTGGGACCTCTACAAACAGGATGGTCTTCACCTGAACCAGAGGGGTACCAATATCCTGGGGGGTAGATTTGCTAGTGCTCTTCGGGGGGGTTTAAACTAATTCAGCAGGGGAATGGGAACCTAAAATGTAGTGCCAGTGTACAGGATGTTGAGAGTAGTGAGGTCAGGGATAAGGTTACAAGGACGCAAGAGGGCACTGGCAAGCAAGAACCTGGTTTAAAGTGTGTCTACTTCAACGCCAGGAGCATCCGGAATAAGGTGGGTGAGCTTGCAGCATGGGTTGGTACCTGGGATCTCGATGTAGTGGCCATTTCGGAGACATGGGTAGAGCAGGGGCAGGAATGGATATTGCAGGTTCCGGGATTTAGATGTTTCAGTAAGAACAGAGAAGATGGTAAAAGAGGGGGGGGGGGTGTGGCATTGTTAATCAAGGAGAGTATTACAGCGACAGAAAGGACGTTTGAGGACTCGTCTACTGAGGTAGTATGGGCCGAGGTTAGAAACAGGAGAGGTGAGGTCACCCTGTTGGGAGTCTTTTATAGACCTCCAAATAGTTCCAGAGATGTAGAGGAAAGGATAGCGAAGATGATTCTCGACAGGGGCGAGAGTAATAGGGTAGTTGTTATGGGGGACTTTAACTTTCCAAATATCGACTGGAAATACTATAGTTCGAGTACTTTAGATGGGTCAGTTTTTGTCCAGTGTGTGCAGGAGGGTTTTCTGACACAGTATGTAGACAGGCCGACCAGGGGCGATGCCACATTGGATTTGGTACTGGGTAATGAACCCGGCCAGGTGTTAGATTTAGATGTAGGTGAGCACTTTGGTGATAGTGATCACAATTCGGTTAGGTTTACCTTAGCGATGGGCAGGGACAGGTATATACCGCAGGGCAAAAATTATAGCTGGGGGAAAGGAAATTATGATGCGATTAGGCAAGATTTAGGATGCGTAGGATGGAGAAGGAAACTGCAGGGGATGGGAACAATCGAAATGTGGAGCTTATTCAAGGAGCAGCTACTGCGTGTCCTTGATAAGTATGTACCTGTCAGGCAGGGAGGAAGTTGCGAGCGAGGGAGCCATGGTTTACTAAAGAAGTCGAAGCGCTTGTCAAGAGGAAGAAGAAGGCTTATGTTAGGATGAGACGTGAAGGCTCAGTTAGGGCGCTTGAGAGTTACAAGCCAGCCAGGAAGGATCTAAAGGGAGAGCTAAGAAGAGCAAGGAGAGGACACGAGAAGTCATTGGCGGATAGGATCAGGGAAAACCCGAAGGCTTTCTATAGGTATATCAGGAATAAAAGAATGACTAGAGTTAGATTAGGGCCAATCAAGGATAATAGTGGGAAGTTGTGTGTGGAATCAGAGGAGGTAGCGGAAGTGACTCTTCTTCAGATGTGAAACGTTAACTCTGCTTCTCTCTCCACAGATGCTGCCAGACCTGCTGAGTATTTCCAGCATTTCTTGTTTTTATTTCAGATTTCCAGCATCCGCAGTATTTTGCTTTTATCCTAGCCTTTTCAGTGTCTCTTCACAGCTGAAATGCTCCAGCCCAGGCAACATCCTGGTGAATCATCTCTGCACCCTCTCCAGTGCAATCACATCCTTCCTATAGTGTGGTGCCCAGAACTGTACACAGTACTCCAGCTGTGGCCTAACTAGCGTTTTATACAGCTCCATCATAACCTCCCTGCTCTTATATTCTGTGCCTCGGCAAGTATCCCAAATGCCTTCCTAACCACGTTATCTACCTGTGCTGCCGCTGTTTCCTCTTGCCCCAGACGAAATCGACAAGTTTCTTCTGGATCTTGGGGGCAAATGCAGGGGGCGGGGCCAAAGTGACCAACCGGTACCACAGCATGGAGGCCACCAGTTGGTTCATGACCAGCGCTCGGCCCCTGTAGGAAAGCATTCGGAGCAGACCTGTCCAGCGTCCCATTCAAGTGGTGACTTTCGCCTCCAACGCCTGCCAGTTTGCCGGCCAGGCTTCCTCAGCGGGGCTGAGGTGGACTCCCAGATGCAGGAGGTGCGTGGTGCTCCACGCAAAAGCGGTCAACTCCTCCAGTACGGAATCCACCCACCAGGAGACCGGAACATTTCTCCCAGTTGATCCTCGCGGAGGACAAAGCAGAAAAGGTCTGCTGGCAGTCGCGCATCCTCCGCAAGTCAACGGGATCTGTGACCGCGAGGAGCACGTCATCAGGGTAAGCCAAGAGGACAACCCACATGGCCGGCTCGCACAGCGCAAATCTTCCAGGATCTGGATTCGCGACCTCACGTATGCGCCTCGGGACCCTATGAGCTGCAGGTCCCTCAGCGCGCCCTTCTCTTTATACGCCTGCCATAGGGCTGGGTCTGCGACGGCATGACCGAGGCGGGACTCCAAGTCGAGCACCTCCCTCTCTAGGCTCCCGATCTCGGCTTCCTGCCTCTTGGTCGACCCCTTCGCGTACTCCTGACAGAAGATGTGGATGTGAGTCTTGCCCACATCCCACCATAGACTCAAGGAGGGGAAGCCCCCCTGCTTCCTTCTCCAGTCGGCCCAGAATCGACTGAACGAGTCCCGGAATCGCTCGTCCTCTAGCAGCCGGTTGTTAAAGTGCCAGTACACGGACCCCGCCCGCGTGCGGAGCGGAATGAACTCCGCCCACACCAGGTGGTGGTCCGAGCACGGCACCAGCCGCATGGAGGCCGCCGAAACACGGGAGACGTACGCCTGCGAAATGTAGAGGCGGTCGATTCGCGACCCCCCTCCTCCAGACCTCCACGTGAAGGCGCTGGAGTCGGGATGGAGATTCTGCCAGACGTCCACCAAGTTAAGGGAGCTGATCAGTCCCCTCAATTTCTCCACCGACGCTTGGCCGCGCTGGGGACCGGAGCGATCCCCCACCTCGAGGGTGCAGTTAAAATCCCCACCGAGGATGATGCACTCGCCACTATCGATGGAGCTCAAGAGAGCGGACACTCCTTCAAAGAAGCGCGCTTGCAACGCGCCGGGCCTGGGCGCGTACACATTCACAAAGTGGAGCGGCACGCTACCCAGACGAACGGCGAGGTGGAGCAAGTGGCCCGGCACTAGCTCCTTGACCCCCAAGATCTCCGGCTGAAAAGTCAGGGCCAACAAGATAGCCACCCCACTAGAAATAGAAGTGAGGTGACTCATGTAGACCCCACCCTGCCACTCCAGGAGCCAGGTGGCTTTGTCTCCCGGAACGGTGTGGGTTTCCTGCAGAAAGCTCACCGCGTATCTCCCTTCCCTGAGGACTGAGAGATTGTGAAATCTGCGGTGAGACCCCCTGCTGCTGTTGATGAAGATAACCATAGCCAGCCTCAACATGTCAAAGGTACTTAAAAAACCCGTCACCAACACCTCACTGTGAGGAGGGAGTGGAAGTGTACCTGGCCTTCCACTCCCCCAGCAACCATTGAGGAACGATTAAATCGGCGCCTCTCAACCAGTTTCATGCCCGCTCCCTTCCCCGCTTTCAAGGACGGCATGGACGGACTGGATCAGCGCCAGACTCGACCAACAGCCGAGGGCCAGCTGAACTTTATTGCAGCAACCCCTGCAAGCCATGAGGAAATCCCGGAGTTCTGCTGTGGGGATGAGAGGAAACTCAGTGGGAGGCACGAGGGACTGCACCACCTCACTGGCAATGAAATCAAGATCGTCCTCTGTGCCCCACTCCGAGTCTCCGTCCTCCTCCGGGTCATCACCGCCAGCGGCCGACACATCCACCACACACTGTGGGGCGGACGTCCCGGCCGCGCCAGCTGGTCCCGCCTCCGTCACGATCCCACCCCCAGGATCGATGGCGGAGGAGTCCTCTCTGGGTTCTAAGATGGAACTGGAGCCTGTGGGCGCCAGCGGTTCAGGACCCCCCTCCACCTCCGTCCCCTGGCCAATCAGCGGTCCAGGGGAGACGGGAGTTCCCAACTCCGGAAATCCAGCCGGAGCCGAGACCAGAGGCGGAGAGAGGAGGCTATCTCCCGCTCCCCCAGCACCCACAGGCCCAGCAGAAGAGGCAGTATTTTCAGTTATAACCGGGTCGGGTGTCTCCTGGTGGTGAGTGGATTCTGGCTGGGAGGGCCGACCCCTCAGAGCTTCCCCCTTCCCTCCACTCAGGGCACCCGACCCAGTGGCAGAATGGGAGGCGTCCCCAGGCTCCCCCACCACAAGCAGGGCTCCACTAGCTTCCCCCGGAGGGGCCACATGTACAGTTGTCCCCTTCCCCTCCATCCTGATGGGTGGGGAGTTCCTGCTCAGGCTTTGCAGCCTTGATGTTGGTGGTGGTGGCAGGGGGAACCTGGGGACCTGAAACAGGAGACAGCTCCCCTCCAACAGATGGACCCTGCACCTCAGGGCCCCTTGTTACCTCTGTGGAGGGGTGCCTTCTCCTCTTTTTCCCACCAGGGCACGGAGGCTCAGAGACCTCCATGTCATCAGAGGCCTCCGCACCCTCCTTTTTTTTTTAAAGCTACCCTGGGCCTGAGCCCAGCCCTGGGACAGGTGGATTCTGTGGGAACGGGCCTTGGGCTGAGCTCAGGCTTGGGTTGTGTCACGGTGTCCAGAGGACGCGCCTTTCTCTGTTTATTTTTGCTCCGCGCCTTCCTTCTACCCGGACGGGCACTCCCCTCCCTGCCGGAGGCTGTGAAAACTACAGCCTCTGGAACCAACTGAGCGGTGTCTGTACGACGTGTGGGGGGAGCAGGAGGAGGTGCAGTAGGCGGCCGGGAGGTTGGGGCAGTTCTTGCCAACGTGCCCCATCCCCGACCTCACCTCCCCCAGATGGTGCAGGTGGGGGAGGAGGAGCTCACTGGGAATGAAGGGCGGGACGTTGGACAACATTATCCGATGCGCAGTGGCCCCCAGAGGGTCCACCGGCAGGAAGGTCCCCCCCACAGTGAGCCCTTTACTAAAGACCAGGGACACCGCCCGCTCGGTCTTCAATAAGAACACAGCCTTCCCATACATCTTTGAGGCCGCAACAATGGCCGAGGGGCCGAAAACCACGGCCATTGCCTTAACGCAGGCCTCAATAGACATGTTGGGGTGGGGATAGCTCTTCACCCCATGGCTGAATGTTATCAATTTAAAGGGTGACGGGGCCACGTGGGCAGCCACAGAGGCTGCAGCTGCATAGGTAGTAGAGGGCCCCGCCACCGGTGGTGAAGGGCTTGCCATAGGTCTAAGAGCTAAACCCACCCCAAATTGTGGGCTTGCACATCGAATATCAGAGATTCACAGAAAATACTGAATATGTATTTAAAAAAAACAAACAAACAACAGGTTAGGGGAGAGGCTGAGGGAATAGAGGAGGTAAAGACAGGCTGGCTGTAAGGGATGACTTGCTTTCTGGAGGTGGTGCTCACAGCACACTTAAAACAGTCTTTGAACGTCGTCTTCTGGTTGGGGGAGGCGTCTTCACCTGGGTCAGCCGAAGCTGCCCAGGCTGGGCAATTGGGGTGGGGAGGGAGCTTCCCCGTGTGCTTGTTGCAGCAGCACAGATTCCTGCTGAATTGGCAGCCCCACCCCTTGTTGTTCCGGCCACTTGTTCCTCCCCTAACAGTCCAAAGCAAAGCAAATTACTGGTGTTCAGCACCCACCTCCAGACAAACCCCTGTTTCCAACAAAAAATGTCTCCTCTTTAATGGCGATTGTTGTTTAAGCTTTCCCTCTGCTTGGTTGTAGCTCCTCTCCACCTCTGCAACCTCCAACACTCTCAGCTGAGGCTCATTGCTGCAATCAGCAGTCAGCACTCCAATTAGACAGCAGCCAACCCCAGTGCTGTACCTGTCCTGGGAGTGTTTGATGGGGACAGTGTAGAGGGAGCTTTACTCTGCATATAACCCCGTTTTTTTTTTTGGTTTTTTTTTTGGACTATTTAAAGGGACATGATATCCCACGATTTATTGGCATGGCGCGGATAAACACCCAGCCCTTGTTAAAAAAATATTTTTAAAAAGTTACAAATTACTTTCACAAAATGGAAACACAATCTTTAATGATATTAGATTTTGTTAAACTATAACTTTTACTTTACAGTAATATTATATAACCCCGTGCTGTACCTGCCCTGGGAGTGTTTGCTGCCCATCCCAAAATTGACTAACTACAAGTCTGAATTGTAAAGTCTCAGGAATAGAACAAAGAACAGTACAGCACAGGAACAGGCCATTCGGCCCTCCAAGCCTGCGCCGATCTTGATGCCTGCCTAAACTAAAACCTTCTGCACTTCTGGGGACCGTATCCCTCTATTCCCATCCTATTCATGTATTTGTCAAGATGCCTCTTAAACGTCGCTATCGTACCTGCTTCCACCACCTCCCCCGGCAGCAAGTTCCAGACACTCACCACCCTCTGTGTAAAGAACTTGCCTCGCACATTCCCTCTAAACTTTGCCCCTCTCACCTTAAACCTATGTCCCCTAGTAACTGACTCTTCCACCCTGGGAAAAAACTTCTGACTATCCACTCTGTCCATGCCACTCATAACTTTGTAAACCTCTATCATGTCACCCCTCCACCTCCGTCGTTCCAGTGAAAACAATCAGAGTATATCCAACCTCTCCTCATAGCTAATGCCCTCCAGACCAGGCAACATCCTGGTAAACCTCCTCTGTACCCTCTCCAAAGCCTCCACGTCCTTCTGGTAGTGTGGCGACCAGAATTGCACGCAATATTCTAAGTGTGGCCTAACTAAAGTTCTGTACAGCCGCAGCATGACTTGCCAATTTTTATACTCTATGCCCCGACCGATGAGGGCAAGCATGCCGTATGCCTTCTTGACTACCTTATCCACCTGCGTTGCCACTTTCAGTGACCTGTGGACCTGTACGCCCAGATCTCTCTGCCTGTCAATACTCCTAAGGGTTCTGCCATTTACTGTATACTTCCCACCTGCATTAGATCTTCCAAAATGCATTACCTCACATTTGTCCGGATTAAACTCCATCTGCCATCTCTCCGCCCAAGTCTCCAACCGATCTATATCCTGCTGTATCCTCTGACAATCCTCATCATTATCCGCAACTCCACCAACCTTTGTGTCGTCCGCAAACTTACTAATCAGACCAGCTACATTTTCCTCCAAATCATTTATATATACTACAAACAGCAAAGGAGCGAGCACTGATTCCTGCGGAACACCACTAGTCACAGCCCTCCATTCAGAAAAACACCCTTCCACTGCTACCCTCTGTCTTCTATGAACGAGCCAGTTCTGTATCCAACTTGCCAGCTCACCTCTGATCCTGTGTGACTTCACCTTTTGTACCAGTCTGACATGAGGGACCTTGTCAAAGGCTTTACTGAAGTCCATATAGACAACATCCACTGCCCTTCCTTCATCAATCATCTTTGTCACTTGTTTTTTTCAAATATTTACTCTTTACTCATTAAATCCAGGTCAGCAATATCAGTTTTAATTTGAACAACATTAACAACGTGTGATCAGACTGGATCACGTTTGGTGCGATCCAGACTGTAAGGAGTCACTCACCTGCTTCATCATGGAGTGAAGGGCCCCACACGGGAAGCTGAACCTGCGCAGCATCATGTTCAGGATCTGACACATTCTGCGGAGCACAAGCGGAAATCAGACTCGAACCCACCGGAGGGACTGGCGAGTAATCTGTGTGTTTACACTCACTCACACTCTCCCATCCTGGCTCACAGTCACATACACATTTCCACACATGCAAGTACATTCAGATGCACAAACTCTTTCCACTCTAACCCCTCACACACGTACAGAACTCACTTGCATGTGTTTGTGAAGATGATAATGGACCAATCCTCATGTTCATCCTGAATCTTCTGAATAATGTGCACGAGGAAAGCTTCCTTCACCCGCTCGGGAACCAGGAGGTATCGTTGGTCCAGCTCAGCAACTGTGCGTGCTCTACAAACAAAGAGACAGATAGACGGATCAGCTCAGTATAAACACTCTCCACGTAGCCAGGCCTCCATCACAAGACCCCGTCAGGAGCTAATCTCCACCTTAAGAAAAATCCCACGTTCCTCAGACAAGAGGATTGACACAACAGAATTCTTGAGACACCACAGGAAGTACGTCACAGGTCACTGGGGTCACTCACATTGCAATACTACCCTGGAATAAGAGCATTTCACAGGACAGTGTAGAGGGAGCTTTACTCTGTATCTAACCTCGTGCTGTACCTGTCCTGGGAGTGTTTGATGGGGACAGTGTAGAGGGAGCTTTACTCTGTATCTAACCTCGTGCTGTACCTGTCCTGGGAGTGTTTGATGGGGACAGTGTAGAGGGAGCTTTACTCTGTATCTAACCCCCGTACTGTACCTGTCCTGGGAGTGTTTGATGGGGACAGTGTAGAGGGAGCTTTTCTCTGTATCTAACCTCGTACTGTACCTGTCCTGGGAGTGTTTGATGGGGACAGTGTAGAGGGAGCTTTTCTCTGTATCTAACCTCGTACTGTACCTGTCCTGGGAGTGTTTGATGGGGACAGTGTAGAGGGAGCTTTTCTCTGTATCTAACCTCGTACTGTACCTGTCCTGGGAGTGTTTGATGGGGACAGTGTAGACCAGGGTTGTCCAACATACAGCCCATGGGCCAGGATCCAGCCCACCAAAGGTTTCAATCTGGCCCATGGATGTAAACTACACCAGGGCCCATTCCTCATCCTCGCCACAGTCTCTGTGACTGGAGATGGGAAATTCCCCTTTGTCTTCTCCTTGCAGAGCGGCCTTTTTAAAAACATCACACTGTCTGTTTCACAGCTGACAGCTGCTGAAGCAGGAACACGCTCCCCAACGTCTGACAGATTCAACATTTTCTGCCTTTTTTTAAAAACCCGCCAGAAAACCCCAAAACTGTCCAATGTTAGGAAGAGTGTTCCTGCTGCCACAGCTGTCAGCGTGATTTTAAAAAAAATTTAATTTATTTATTTTATTTAGAGACACAACACTGAAACAGGCCCTTCGGCCCAATGAGTCTGTGTTGACCATCAACCATCCATTTATACTAATCCTACATTAATCCCATATTCCTACCACATCCCCACTATTCTCCGACCACCTACCTATACTAGGGGCAATTTATAATGGCCAATTAACCTACCAACCTGCAAGTCTTTGGCATGTGGGAGGAAACCGGAGCAGCCGGAGAAAACCCACGCAGACACAGGGAGAACTTGCAAACTCCACACAGGCAGTACCCAGAATTGAACCCGGGTTGCTGGAGCTGTGAGGCAGCGGTGCTAACCACTGCGCCACTGTGCCGCCCAGATGTTCACAAACAAAATGATCAAACACAAAGCTGCTGTGCTGAATGCTCCTGCAACTGTCAGAGGGGAGGGGGACAGAAAGAGGGGAAAAAGGGACAGAGAGGGGAGCGAAGGGGAGGGAGAGACAGAGAGAGGGAGCGAAGTGGGGGGGGGGGGGGGAGGAGACAGAGAGAGGGAGCGAAGGGTGGGGGGGGGGGAGGAGGAGACAGAGGGAGGGAGCGAAGGGTGGGGGGGGGGTGGAGGAGACAGAGGGAGGGAGCGAAGGGGGGAGGGGTGGAGGAGACAGAGGGAGGGAGCGAAGGGGGGAGGGGTGGAGGAGACAGAGGGAGGGAGCGAAGGGGGGAGGGGTGGAGGAGACAGAGGGAGGGAGCGAAGGGGGGAGGGGTGGAGGAGACAGAGGGAGGGAGCGAAGGGGGGAGGGGTGGAGGGACAGAGGGAGGGAGCGAAGGGGGGAGGGGGAGGGACAGAGAGAGGGAGCGAAGGGGGGAGGGGGAGGGACAGAGAGAGGGAGCGAAGGGGGGAGGGGGAGGGACAGAGAGAGGGAGCGAAGGGGGGAGGGGGAGAGACAGAGAGAGGGAGCGAAGGGGGGAGGGGGAGAGACAGAGAGAGGGAGCGAAGGGGGGAGGGGGAGAGACAGAGAGAGGGAGCGAAGGGGGGAGGGGGAGAGACAGAGAGAGGGAGCGAAGGGGGGAGGGGGAGAGACAGAGAGAGGGAGCGAAGGGGGGAGGGGGAGAGACAGAGAGAGGGAGCGAAGGGGGGAGGGGGAGAGACAGAGAGAGGGAGCGAAGGGGGGAGGGGGAGAGACAGAGAGAGGGAGCGAAGGGGGGAGGGGGAGAGACAGAGAGAGGGAGCGAAGGGGGGAGGGGGAGAGACAGAGAGAGGGAGCGAAGGGGGGAGGGGGAGAGACAGAGAGAGGGAGCGAAGGGGGGAGGGGGAGAGACAGAGAGAGGGAGCGAAGGGGGGAGGGGGAGAGACAGAGAGAGGGAGCGAAGGGGGGAGGGGGAGAGACAGAGAGAGGGAGCGAAGGGGGGAGGGGGAGAGACAGAGAGAGGGAGCGAAGGGGGGAGGGGGAGAGACAGAGAGAGGGAGCGAAGGGGGGAGGGGGAGAGACAGAGAGAGGGAGCGAAGGGGGGAGGGGGAGAGACAGAGAGAGGGAGCGAAGGGGGGAGGGGGAGAGACAGAGAGAGGGAGCGAAGGGGGGAGGGGGAGAGACAGAGAGAGGGAGCGAAGGGGGGAGGGGGAGAGACAGAGAGAGGGAGCGAAGGGGGGAGGGGGAGAGACAGAGAGAGGGAGCGAAGGGGGGAGGGGGAGAGACAGAGAGAGGGAGCGAAGGGGGGAGGGGGAGAGACAGAGAGAGGGAGCGAAGGGGGGAGGGGGAGAGACAGAGAGAGGGAGCGAAGGGGGGAGGGGGAGAGACAGAGAGAGGGAGCGAAGGGGGGAGGGGGAGAGACAGAGAGAGGGAGCGAAGGGGGGAGGGGGAGAGACAGAGAGAGGGAGCGAAGGGGGGAGGGGGAGAGACAGAGAGAGGGAGCGAAGGGGGGAGGGGGAGAGAGAGAGAGAGGGAGCGAAGGGGGGAGGGGGAGAGA
Source organism: Heterodontus francisci (assembly GCF_036365525.1). NCBI lineage: Eukaryota > Metazoa > Chordata > Chondrichthyes > Heterodontiformes > Heterodontidae > Heterodontus > Heterodontus francisci. The sequence continues at coordinate 2,467,942 of NC_090406.1, forward strand.
GAGAGAGAGGGAGCGAAGGGGGGAGGGGGAGAGAGAGAGAGAGGGAGCGAAGGGGGGAGGGGGAGAGAGAGAGAGAGGGAGCGAAGGGGGGAGGGGGAGAGAGAGAGAGAGGGAGCGAAGGGGGGAGGGGGAGAGAGAGAGAGAGGGAGCGAAGGGGGGAGGGGGAGAGAGAGAGAGAGGGAGCGAAGGGGGGAGGGGGAGAGAGAGAGAGAGGGAGCGAAGGGGGGAGGGGGAGAGAGAGAGAGAGGGAGCGAAGGGGGGAGGGGGAGAGAGAGAGAGAGGGAGCGAAGGGGGGAGGGGGAGAGAGAGAGAGAGGGAGCGAAGGGGGGAGGGGGAGAGAGAGAGAGAGGGAGCGAAGGGGGGAGGGGGAGAGAGAGAGAGAGGGAGCGAAGGGGGGAGGGGGAGAGACAGAGAGAGGGAGCGAAGGGGGGAGGGGGAGAGAGAGAGAGAGGGAGCGAAGGGGGGAGGGGGAGAGACAGAGAGAGGGAGCGAAGGGGGGAGGGGGAGAGACAGAGAGAGGGAGCGAAGGGGGGAGGGGGAGAGACAGAGAGAGGGAGCGAAGGGGGGAGGGGGAGAGACAGAGAGAGGGAGCGAAGGGGGGAGGGGGAGAGACAGAGAGAGGGAGCGAAGGGGGGAGGGGGAGAGACAGAGAGAGGGAGCGAAGGGGGGAGGGGGAGAGACAGAGAGAGGGAGCGAAGGGGGGAGGGGGAGAGACAGAGAGAGGGAGCGAAGGGGGGAGGGGGAGAGACAGAGAGAGGGAGCGAAGGGGGGAGGGGGAGAGACAGAGAGAGGGAGCGAAGGGGGGAGGGGGAGAGACAGAGAGAGGGAGCGAAGGGGGGAGGGGGAGAGACAGAGAGAGGGAGCGAAGGGGGGAGGGGGAGAGACAGAGAGAGGGAGCGAAGGGGGGAGGGGGAGAGACAGAGAGAGGGAGCGAAGGGGGGAGGGGGAGAGACAGAGAGAGGGAGCGAAGGGGGGAGGGGGAGAGACAGAGAGAGGGAGCGAAGGGGGGAGGGGGAGAGACAGAGAGAGGGAGCGAAGGGGGGAGGGGGAGAGACAGAGAGAGGGAGCGAAGGGGGGAGGGGGAGAGACAGAGAGAGGGAGCGAAGGGGGGAGGGGGAGAGACAGAGAGAGGGAGCGAAGGGGGGAGGGGGAGAGACAGAGAGAGGGAGCGAAGGGGGGAGGGGGAGAGACACAGAGAGAGGGAGCGAAGGGGGGAGGGGGAGAGACACAGAGAGAGGGAGCGAAGGGGGGAGGGGGAGACACAGAGAGAGGGAGCGAAGGGGGGAGGGGGAGACACAGAGAGAGGGAGCGAAGGGGAGGGAGACACAGAGAGAGGGAGCGAAGGGGAGGGAGACACAGAGAGAGGGAGCGAAGGGGAGGGAGACACAGAGAGAGGGAGCGAAGGGGAGGGAGACACAGAGAGAGGGAGCGAAGGGGAGGGAGACACAGAGAGAGGGAGCGAAGGGGAGGGAGACACAGAGAGAGGGAGCGAAGGGGAGGGAGACACAGAGAGAGGGAGCGAAGGGGAGGGAGACACAGAGAGAGGGAGCGAAGGGGAGGGAGACACAGAGAGAGGGAGCGAAGGGGAGGGAGACACAGAGAGAGGGAGCGAAGGGGAGGGAGACACAGAGAGAGGGAGCGAAGGGGAGGGAGACACAGAGAGAGGGAGCGAAGGGGAGGGAGACACAGAGAGAGGGAGCGAAGGGGAGGGAGACACAGAGAGAGGGAGCGAAGGGGAGGGAGACACAGAGAGAGGGAGCGAAGGGGAGGGAGACACAGAGAGAGGGAGCGAAGGGGAGGGAGACACAGAGAGAGGGAGCGAAGGGGAGGGAGACACAGAGAGAGGGAGCGAAGGGGAGGGAGACACAGAGAGAGGGAGCGAAGGGGAGGGAGACACAGAGAGAGGGAGCGAAGGGGAGGGAGACACAGAGAGAGGGAGCGAAGGGGAGGGAGACACAGAGAGAGGGAGCGAAGGGGAGGGAGACACAGAGAGAGGGAGCGAAGGGGAGGGAGACACAGAGAGAGGGAGCGAAGGGGAGGGAGACACAGAGAGAGGGAGCGAAGGGGAGGGAGACACAGAGAGAGGGAGCGAAGGGGAGGGAGACACAGAGAGAGGGAGCGAAGGGGAGGGAGACACAGAGAGAGGGAGCGAAGGGGAGGGAGACACAGAGAGAGGGAGCGAAGGGGAGGGAGACACAGAGAGAGGGAGCGAAGGGGAGGGAGACACAGAGAGAGGGAGCGAAGGGGAGGGAGACACAGAGAGAGGGAGCGAAGGGGGGAGGGGGAGACACAGAGAGAGGGAGCGAAGGGGGGAGGGGGAGACACAGAGAGAGGGAGCGAAGGGGGGAGGGGGAGACACAGAGAGAGGGAGCGAAGGGGGGAGGGGGAGACACAGAGAGAGGGAGCGAAGGGGGGAGGGGGAGACACAGAGAGAGGGAGCGAAGGGGGGAGGGGGAGACACAGAGAGAGGGAGCGAAGGGGGGAGGGGGAGACACAGAGAGAGGGAGCGAAGGGGGGAGGGGGAGACACAGAGAGAGGGAGCGAAGGGGGGAGGGGGAGACACAGAGAGAGGGAGCGAAGGGGGGAGGGGGAGACACAGAGAGAGGGAGCGAAGGGGGGAGGGGGAGACACAGAGAGAGGGAGCGAAGGGGGGAGGGGGAGACACAGAGAGAGGGAGCGAAGGGGGGAGGGGGAGACACAGAGAGAGGGAGCGAAGGGGGGAGGGGGAGACACAGAGAGAGGGAGCGAAGGGGAGGGAGACACAGAGAGAGGGAGCGAAGGGGAGGGAGACACAGAGAGAGGGAGCGAAGGGGAGGGAGACACAGAGAGAGGGAGCGAAGGGGAGGGAGACACAGAGAGAGGGAGCGAAGGGGAGGGAGACACAGAGAGGGAGCGAAGGGGAGGGAGACACAGAGAGAGGGAGCGAAGGGGAGGGAGACACAGAGAGAGGGAGCGAAGGGGAGGGGGACACAGAGAGAGGGAGCGAAGGGGAGGGAGACACAGAGAGGGAGCGAAGGGGAGGGAGACACAGAGAGGGAGCGAAGGGGAGGGAGACACAGAGAGGGAGCGAAGGGGAGGGAGACACAGAGAAGGAGCGAAGGGGCGGGGGAGACACAGAGAGAGGGAGCGAAGGGGAGGGAGACACAGAGAAGGAGCGAAGGGGCGGGGAGGGGGGAGACACAGAGAGGGAGCGAGGGGGGGGAGGGGGGAGACACAGAGAGGGAGCGAAGGGGGGGGGAGACACAGAGAGGGAGCGAAGTGGCGGGGGAAGACACAGAGAGGGAGCGAAGTGGCGGGGGAGACACAGAGAGAGGGAGCGAAGGGGGGGGGGAGACACAGTGAGGGAGCGAAGGTGGGGGGGGGAGACACAGAGAGGGAGCGAAGGGGGGGGGGGGAGACACAGAGAGGGAGCGAAGGGGGGGGGGGGGAGACACAGAGAGGGAGCGAAGGGGGGGGGGAGACACAGAGAGGGAGCGAAGGGGGGGGGGAGACACAGAGAGGGAGCGAAGGGGGGGGGGGGAGACACAGAGAGGGAGCGAAGGGGGGGGGGGAGACACAGAGAGGGAGCGAAGGGGGGGGGGGAGACACAGAGAGGGAGCGAAGGGGGGGGGGGGAGACACAGAGAGGGAGCGAAGGGGGGGGGGAGACACAGAGAGGGAGCGAAGGGGGGGGGGGAAGACACAGAGAGGGAGCGAAGGGGGGGGGAGGGGGGAGACACAGAGAGGGAGCGAAGGGGGGGGGGGAGACACAGTGAGGGAGCAAAGGGGGGGAGCGAAGGGGAGGGGGGGAGACACAGAGAGGGAGCGAAGGGTGGGGGGGGGGGGGGAGACACAGAGAGGGAGCGAAGGGTGGGGGGGGGGGGGAGACACAGAGAGGGAGCGAAGGGGGGGGGGGGGGAGACACAGAGAGAGGGAGCGAAGGGGAGGGAGACACAGAGATAGGGAGCGAAGGGGAGGGAGACACAGAGAGGGAGCGAAGGGGGGGGGGGAGACACCGAGAGAGGGAGCGAAGGGGAGGGAGACACCGAGAGAGGGAGCGAAGAGGGGGGAGACAGAGAGAGGGAGCGAAGGGGAGGGAGACACAGAGAGGCAGCGAAGTGGCGGGGGGGGGGGGGGGAGACTCAGAGAGGGAGCGAAGTGGGGGGGGAGACTCAGAGAGGGAGCGAAGTGGGGGGGGAGACACAGAGAGGGAGCATGTTTAAAGCAGAGATTGAGATTTCTAAATGACAATGACATAAGGGGATATGGGGATAGTGTGGGAAAAGGCATTGAAGTAGATGATCACAAGAACACAAGAAATAGGAGTAGACCACTCGGCCCATCGAGCCTGCTCCGTCATTCAGTAAGGTCACGGCTGATCTTGGGCTTAAACTCCACTTTCCTACCTGCCTCCCATATCCCTTGATTCCCTGAGAGACCAAAAATCTATCTATCCCAGCCTTAAATGTATTGAATGATGGAGCATCCACAACCCTCTGGGGTAGAGAATTCCAAAGATTCACAACCCTTTGAATGAAGTAATTTCTCCTCATCTCAGTCCTGAATGATCGGCCCCTTATCCTGAGACTGTGTCCCCGTGTTCCAGATTCCCCGACCAGTGGAAACAATCTCTCAGCTTCTACCCTATCAAACCCTTTCAGAATCTTGTACGTCTCAATGAGATCACCTCTCATTCTTCTAAACTCCAGAGAATATAGGCCCAATTTACTCAGCCTCTCATCATAGGACAATCCCCTCATCCCAGAGACCAATCTAGTAAATATTCACTGCACTGCCTCCAGTGCCAGTATATCCTTTCTTAAATGTGGAGACCAAAACTGCACACAGTATTCCAGGTGTGGTCTCACCAAAGCCCTGTACAATTTTAGTAAGACTTCTTTATTCCTGTACTCCAATCCCCTTGCAATAAAGGCCATGTTTATACTGAATGGCGGAGCATGCTTGATGGACTGAATGGCCTACTCCTGCTCCTATGTTCCTACTCTGTATCTAACCCCATGCTATATTTTTAGTTACTCAGTCTTAGATTCCCAGAAGAATGGTTTGTTCATTGCGATCTTCTTCAGCTCCTGTAAAGTGTCGGTGAGGGTAGCACTGAAGAGTAGCGTTTGTCGCTGGGCTGGGAGGACGCTGAGAATCACCTCCAGGTCCTGCGTGAAATCTGTACAGCCTTGTTCCAGCAGCCTATCAGCTTCGTCCAATACCTGGATCAAAGGTTAAATGTTAACTGCAAAATTCAGCCATGTTAATGGGAAATTGGAAATCAGAAATCGTGGAACCAGCAGAGTCTCGCAGCTTCCCATCTGAGTAGCCAGGTGCAGGATGAGGGTGGTCAGTAATCTGTGCGCAGTAACCCAGTGACAGAAGAAACGGATACTGGAGACATTGGGCACTGCTATACCCCTGGGCTCTGTGCGGGGGAGGGACAGTTTTATGGGGCTCCAGTGAGGTGATACATTGCAGACAGAGATGGTTAAGTGGTGATTTAAGAGAGTTTTAAAAATTATGAAAGGTTTTGATAGAATCAGGAAAAAATATTGCCTCTGGCTGTGGAGTCAAGGATATGAAGCAAGACAAATGGTTTCACACAGAGGGTTAAAGAACGCAATGCCAAAGCAGAGTGGTTAAGGCAAAGACCATGGCATCAGTTCAAGGAAAAATTAGATAAATACTTGGAGCAGAGAACTATGGGCAGTAGGGAGAGCGGGGGCCGTGGGTTTAGTTTGGGATTGATTCAGTGCTATGGGGAGAGACTGGGTGTGGAGGGGATTATTTTGGGGGTTAAACCCCTGATCCAGGTGATGAGCTGCACCGCACTTATCCGCCACAAGAGGCCCTCAGTGACTCATGGAATGTGCTCCTCCATCTAGTGGCAAGAAATCAGTACTGCGGCAAGCCCTGCCCCTCACACCCTGGCCCCGCCTCCACCCCACCCTGGCCCCGCCTCCACCCCACCCTGGCCCCGCCTCCACCCCACCCTGGCCCCAACCATTGGCACCACCCCCACCCCTGGCGCCACCCCTCACCCCACCCCCCCCGGCCCCACCCCCACCCCCACCCCCACCGGCCCCACCCCCATCCCACCCTCACATCGTGGCTCCGCCCCCAGCCCACCCCTGGCCTCAACCATTGGTCCCACCCCCACCCCTGGCACCGCCCCTCACCCCACCCCACCTTCTGGCCTCGTCCCCCCGGCTCCACCCTCACCCCCTGGCCCCACCCCCAGCCCACACAAACTCTGGCCCCACCCCCTCTCCTACCAGAAACTGTATTTTGTTGAGTTTGAGAGTGTTGGAGCTGCGGATGTGATCAGCCAGGCGGCCTGGAGTTGCTATGACAATGTGAGGTTTCCTGGAGAGTTCTAGAGCCTGTGAGACCATATCTGGGGAGGGAATATGCAAAAAATAAGAAGCCAGCATGGAAACTTGCACCGAAAGAGAGCAGGACACTGAATGTCGGACACATACATACCCATTCCACCAACAACAACACAGTCCCTCAAACCCAGTGGCTTCCCCAGGACTCGGAACTGTTCTGCAATCTGATAGGCCAACTCCCTGAGAAAAAAAGTCACAAAATACATCTTGGTAAAAGCTCAGTTTTGAAGTCTGCTCATGTCTCACCTTGAGGCGCGACCTCACAGGGGACTGCACACCTCCCCAAACCCGAACAACAACTTTTAACATAAAAAAGCATCCAAAGACGCTTCACAGAAGCATTAAGGCAAAATTCAACACTGAGTTGCACAGGGACATATTAGGACAGGTGACCAAAGTCTCAAAGAGGCAGGTTTTAAGGAGCAAAAACAGAAAGTGCTGGAAATACTCAGCAGGTCAAGCAGCATCTGAGGAGAGCAGAGTGGAAAGTGAGCTCAAAGGGAACCCTGTCGCGGTTCTGGGAGGAAGGGGAAGGGCTGAGGGCAGAAGAGCAGGAACTGTGTGTAGTTTTGGTCTCCTTATTTAAGGAAGGATGTAAATGCGTTGGAGGAGGTTTACTAGATTGATACCTGGAATGAGTGGTTTCTCTTATGAAGAAAGGTTGGACAGACTGGGCTTGTTTTCACTGGAGTTTAGAAGAATGAGGGGAGACTTGATTGAAGTTTACAAGATCCTGAACGGTCTTGACAAGGTGGATGTGGAAAGGATGTTTCCTCTTGTGGGTGAGTCCAGAACTAGGGGTCAGTTTTAAAATTAGGGGTCGCCCTTTTAGGACAGAGATGAGGAGAAATTTTCTCTGAGGGTTGTGCGACTTTGGAACTCTGCCTCAGAAGGTGGTGGAGGCGGGATCATTGAATATTTTGAAGGCGGAGTTAGATAGATTCTTGTTAGACAAGGGAATCAATAATTATTAGAGATCGATGGGAGTGTGAAATTCGTGACAGAAACGTATCAGCCATGATCTTATTAAATGGCGGAGCAGGCTTGATGGGCTGAATGGTCTACTTCTGCTCCTAATTTGTCTGGTCGTATGGATGTGAGAGGAGACAACAGGTTCAAGGACTTTGGAGAGGAAAGGGAGGTTGGAGATAGGATGATAGTTAGCAAGGGTGGTGGGGTCAAGGGTTGTTTTTTTTTTAAAGAGAGTTGATGACAATAGATTTGAAGGAGGACAGAACCCAAAGACAGTGAACTGTTAATGATATTTAATTTATCTCTTAGCTCCCCTCATGTCCTCTCCAAGCTCATCCTACCCATAAGAACCTCAACCCACTAAACTGCTGACCATCCAACTTCCCTTCCTGGCTTCCATGTCAGCTGATATAGTTTATGACTAAACCGGTCGTCTGCTTTACCTGTTCAAATCTACAACCCTTGTACTTAAGGAAACAGAGATGAAGGCTGTGCTGGGGGAACGGCTGAGAGGGAGTAATGGTATTATTGGGGACTAGGGCATCAAATGCAGAGCTGATAGGAGCAGCGAGGTGAAGGGGGTGCCCATTCTTACGGGTGGGAGATTTTCCATGGAGTAAGAGGTTTAAGGAGGATAGAAGGGCAGTGAACCTGCAGGGGGAAGAGCACAATGAATTGGTGGTTGAAATCACCAAGGATGAAAAGTTGCTCAGTGCAGAGACTGAGGGAGGAAAGCAGTGAAGATATCTCAGTAAGATAATTTTTATGGTACTTAGGAGGGGTGAAACAAAGTGAGATACTCAAAGGAGGAGAAAGTGCCAGAGGAATAGGGGGTCAGGACCAGGTGGAGTTTGGTGACAAGAGTCACACTACCACCACAATTGTCTGAGCGGGGCAAGTGGTTAAAGGTATAGTCAGGTGTGGAGGCTTCAGTTGGGGGAAAGATGCCATCACCCCTCAGCCAAGTTTCCGTCAAGGCAGTGATGTTGCATCATCCACAATAAGCTCATTGATGGCAAAGGCCTTGTTCATGAGTGAACGAACATTCTGGAGGGAGATGTGGAGAGAGACAGTGAGAGCCCATGCATTGGCAGAGACAGAGTTGCACTCTCTGATTTCTATTGGTAGGAGGGACCCCATAAAGGAGCGGCTGAAAGCGTCAACTCAAGACGGAGGGGAATCTGTGTCTGCCCAGGGACCAGGGCTTCCAGTGCCAGCGCAGAGCTGCTCTAAGTTCCGCTACCTGGTTGGAGCCAGCACCAAGCAGAATATTCCGTACGGATCCTCCGACAACTTCTGAAGAATGGGGAGAACAAAAGCCGCCGTTTTACCGCTGCCAGTTTTGGCACAGCCCAAACAATCCTGCCCTGGGAAAGAGAAAACACAACAAGCTGGTCAATCATTTCAGCACTGGAGTCAGGTGCAGCGGTCAAGGGTCAGAGCAAGGAGCCAGGTGCAGGGGTCAAGGGTCAGAGCAAGGAGCCAGGTGCAGGGGTCAAGGGTCAGAGCAAGGAGCCAGGTGCAGGGGTCAAGGGTCAGAGCAAGGAGCCAGGTGCAGGGGTCAAGGGTCAGAGAGCAAGGAACCAGGTGCAGGGGTCAAGGGTCAGAACAAGGAGCCAGGTGCAGGGGTCAAGGGTCAAGGGTCAGAGCAAGGAGCCAGGTGCAGGGGTCAAGGGTCAGAGAGCAAGGAACCAGGTGCAGGTGTCAAGGGTCAGAGCAAGGAGCCAGGTGCAGGGGTCAAGGGTCAGAGCAAGGAGCCAGGGTCAAGGGTCAGAGCAAGGAGCCAGGTGCAGGGGTCAAGGGTCAGAGAGCAAGGAGACAAGCAGAGGGGTCAAGGATCAGAGAGCAAGGAGACAAGCGGAGGGGTCAAGGGTCAGAGCAAGGAGCCAGGCGCAGAGTTCAAGGGTCAGAGAGCAGGCGGTGAAAACGCCTCAAACTGCGCGGCCTCGCCCCCCGGTATCTCACCTCGCAGGATGGCCGGGATGCAATTCTCCTGAACCGGGGTCGGTTTCCGGATCCCGAGCCGCTCGCCCTGCTCCGTCAGCCAGGCCCGGAGACCGAGCGCCCCGAGGCCACCACCCGCCATCGCGTCCTCTTACATCATCACGGAGCGACTAGTGACGCCGTTAATAGCGCCGCAGAGCACGTGTCTGCCGCCATCTTTGATACTGGCAGAGATCGGGACCGGAAGTAGTGGACCCAGATTCAACTGTCAATCACCCAGTGTAACCCCTCCCTCTACCCCTCCCCCTCGCATCCCCTCCTCCCACCGGCACCATCCTACACCTGTGTAGGGGCCCCAACAACCCCACTGCCTTGTGGGCGTCTCGGGAGAGACCAAGGCTAAGGGAGTAAACCCTAACAGAAAATCCGGAGCGGAACCCCGTAGGCGGTCATGTGTCACCTTTGGCATGTTTCCGGCAGTTCCTGCAGCCATACCAGTGCCAAACGTCGTGTCCTGCACTCCTTTGGACCCCACCAGAAAGGCCGAGAGGGGGGTTTTGACGACTGGGCAACTCTCAACCTCCATAAATTTGCCCAGGCATGCGCCATGGAGAGGTCACTCCATAGTTGCCTCACAGCGACTGAAACAACACGGAAGGCAGCAGTTACGGGTTATAAGTCCAGATAAATTGGCGTAGAAACTGGGCGCCACGGGTTGCCTTTGTCGGTGGGAGAGGTCATTGCACCTCACTGGACAGCTACCGCCCGCCTCAAACCGGGCAGCCCCCGGTCAATAAGGTTCTGTCCCGCCACAGTCTGCCTGCTTCAATGGGTGCTTGGAGCTCAGGGTCATTGCCCGAAAGGTGGACTGATACACCGCACCAAACAACATGAAAAAAGGAAAGAAGGTACCAGCCCTTCGCTTTGCAAGCTGGAACGTCAGAACTGTGTGTCCTGGCCTGTCGGAAGACCTTACACAAATCAACGATTCTCGGAAGACCGCCATCATTAACAACGAGCTCAGTAGATTCAATGTGGACATTGCAGCACTTCAGGAGACTCGCCTCCCCGCGAGTGGCTCTCTAGCAGAGCAAGACTACACCTTCTTCTGGCAGGGCAGGGATCCTGAAGAACCAAGACAGCATGGAGTGGGCTTCGCCATCAGAAACTCCTTGCTCAGCATGATAGAGCCTCCCTCAAATGGCTCGGAACGCATACTGTCCATCCGACTGCTCACCACCTCTGGTCCAGTACACCTACTCAGCATCTATGCTCCAACACTCTGCTCCGCACCTGAAGCTAAAGACCAGTTCTATGAACAACTCCATAACATCATTAGCAGCATCCCCAACACCGAACACCTATTCCTGCTGGGGGACTTTAATGCCAGGGTTGGGGCCGACCATGACTCATGGCCCTCCTGCCTTGGGCGCTATGGCGTTGGAAGGATGAATGAGAACAGGCAGAGACTGCTTGAGTTGTGTACCTATCATAACCTCTGCATCACCAACTCGTTCTTTCACACTAAACCCTGTCACCAGGTTTCATGGAGGCACCCAAGATCACGTCGTTGGCACCAGCTAGACCTCATTGTCACAAGGCGAGCCGCCTTAAACAGTGTTCAAATCACACGCAGCTTCTACAGTGCGGACTGCGACACCGACCACTCCCTGGTGTGCAGCAAGGTTAGACTCAGACCAAAGAAGTTGCATCATTCCAAGCAGAAGGGCCACCTGCGCATCAACACGAGCAGAATTTCTCACCCACAGCTGTTACAAAAATTTCTAAATTCACTTGTAACAGCCCTTCAAAACACTCCCACAGGGGATGCTGAGACCAAGTGGGCCCACATCAGAGACGCCATCTATGAGTCAGCTTTGACCACCTACGGCAAAAGTGCGAAGAGAAATGCAGACTGGTTTCAATCTCATAATGAAGAGCTGGAACCTGTCACAGCCGCTAAGCGCATTGCACTTTTGAACTACAAGAAAGCCCTCAGCGATTTAACATCCGCAGCACTTAAAGCAGCCAGAAGTACTGCACAAAGAACAGCTAGGCGTTGCGCAAACGACTACTGGCAACACCTATGCAGCCATATTCAGCGGGCCTCAGACACCGGAAACATCAGAGGAATGTATGATGGCATGAAGAGAGCTCTTGGGCCAACCATCAAGAAGATCACCCCCCTCAAATCTAAATCGGGGGACATAATCACTGACCAACGCAAACAGATGGACCGCTGGGTTGAGCACTACCTAGAACTGTACTCCAGGGAGAATGCTGTCACTGAGACTGCCCTCAATGCAGCCCAGCCTCTACCAGTCATGGATGAGCTGGACATACAGCCAACCAAATCGGAACTCAGTGATGCCATTGATTCCCTAGCCAGCGGAAAAGCCCCTGGGAAGGACAGCATTACCCCTGAAATAATCAAGAGTGCCAAGCCTGCTATACTCTCAGCACTACATGAACTGCTATGCCTGTGCTGGGACGAGGGAGCAGTACCCCAGGACATGCGCGATGCCAACATCATCATCCTCTATAAAAACAAAGGTGACCGCGGTGACTGCAACAACTACCGTGGAATCTCCCTGCTCAGCATAGTGGGGAAAGTCTTTGCTCGAGTCGCTCTGAACAGGCTCCAGAAGCTGGCCGAGCGCGTCTACCCTGAGGCACAGTGTGGCTTTCGTGCAGAGAGATCGACTATTGACATGCTGTTCTCCCTTCGTCAGATACAGGAGAAATGCCGTGAACAACAGATGCCCCTCTACATTGCTTTCATTGATCTCACCAAAGCCTTTGACCTCGTCAGCAGACGTGGTCTCTTCAGACTACTAGAAAAGATCGGATGTCCACCAAAGCTACTAAGTATCATCACCTCATTCCATGACAATATGAAAGGCACAATTCAACATGGTGGCTCCTCATCAGAGCCCTTTCCTATCCTGAGTGGTGTGAAACAGGGCTGTGTTCTCGCACCCACACTTTTTGGGATTTTCTTCTCCCTGCTGCTTTCACATGCGTTCAAATCCTCTGAAGAAGGAATTTTCCTCCACACAAGATCAGGGGGCAGGTTGTTCAACCTTGCCCGTCTAAGAGCGAAGTCCAAAGTACGGAAAGTCCTCATCAGAGAACTCCTCTTTGCTGACGATGCTGCTTTAACATCTCACACTGAAGAATGCCTGCAGAGTCTCATCGACAGGTTTGCGTCTGCCTGAAATGAATTTGGCCTAACCATCAGCCTCAAGAAAACGAACATCATGGGGCAGGATGTCAGAAATGCTCCATCCATCAATATTGGCGACCACGCTCTGGAAGTGGTTCAAGAGTTCACCTACCTAGGCTCAACTATCACCAGTAACCTGTCTCTAGATGCAGAAATCAACAAGCGCATGGGTAAGGCTTCCACTGCTATGTCCAGACTGGCCAAGAGAGTGTGGGAAAATGGCGCACTGACACGGAACACAAAAGTCCGAGTGTATCAGGCCTGTGTCCTCAGTACCTTGCTCTACGGCAGCGAGGCCTGGACAACGTATGCCAGCCAAGAGCGACGTCTCAATTCATTCCATCTTCGCTGCCTTCGGAGAATACTTGGCATCAGGTGGCAGGACTATATCTCCAACACAGAAGTCCTTGAAGCGGCCAACACCCCCAGCTTATACACACTACTGAGTCAGCGGCGCTTGAGATGGCTTGGCCATGTGAGCCGCATGGAAGATGGCAGGATCCCCAAAGACACATTGTACAGCGAGCTCGCCACTGGTATCAGACCCACCGGCCGTCCATGTCTCCGTTATAAAGACGTCTGCAAACGCGACATGAAATCGTGTGACATTGATCACAAGTCGTGGGAGTCAGTTGCCAGCATTCGCCAGAGCTGGCGGGCAGCCATAAAGACAGGGCTAAATTGTGGCGAGTCGAAGAGACTTAGTAGTTGGCAGGAAAAAAGACAGAGGCGCAAGGGGAGAGCCAACTGTGCAACAGCCCTAACAAACAAATTTCTCTGCAGCACCTGTGGAAGAGCCTGTCACTCCAGAATTGGCCTTTATAGCCACTCCAGGCGCTGCTTCACAAACCACTGACCACCTCCAGGCGCGTATCCATTGTCTCTCGAGATAAGGAGGCCCAAAAGAACCCTGATCCAACTGTCAATCACCCCGTGCAACCCAGATCCAACTGTCAATCACCCCGTGCAACCCAGATCCAACTGTCAATCACCCCGTGCAACCCAGATCCAACTGTCAATCACCCAGTGTAACCCTGATCCAACTGTCAATCACCCAGTGCAACCCAGGTCCAACTGTCAATCACCCAGTGTAACCCTGATCCAACTGTCAATCACCCATTGCAACCCAGATCCAACTGTCAATCACCCCGTGCAACCCAGATCCAACTGTCAATCACCCCGTGCAACCCAGATCCAACTGTCAATCACCCAGTGCAACCCAGATCCAACTGTCAATCACCCAGTGCAACCCAGATCCAACTGTCAATCACCCAGTGTAACCCAGATCCAACTGTCAGTCAGCCAGTTTAACACAGATCCAACTGTCAATCACCCATTGCAACCCAGATCCAACTGTCAATCACCCAGTGCAACCCAGATCCAACTGTCAATCACCCAGTGTAACCCTGATCCAACTGTCAATCACCCATTGCAACCCAGATCCAACTGTCAATCATCCAGTGCAACCCAGATCCAACTGTCAATCATCCAATGCAACCCAGATCCAACTGTCAATCACCCAGTGCAGCTCAGTTCCCACCTGTCAATCAGTCTGTGCCAACAGTGACTTCACCGACCTCATTTTTTTATTCATTCTCAAAATACAGGTCACATGCATTGCCCACCCCTCACCACACCTTCCCGCAACCCTTCCAGTGCCTCCATGCTGTGAGACTGTTAGGATTAGGGTTAGGTTTAGAGTTAACTCCATCCGGCTAAATATCAGGAAGATCAAAACTATTGCTCTTGGCCTGGCCATAAACTCCAGTCCTGTTCCACTGACTCCAAACCCCTTCCCGACCACTCACACGGACTGTGCCAGACAGTGTGAGGCTTTGGCATCCTAATCTTCAAATCGCTCTATCACAAATACTGTTCACCTCCACCGCTACCACACATGCAAGTGGGCAGTGAAAGTTAATACAAGTATAAAATCTTGCACACTTGATCAGGGAGGTTGTTCCTTCAGCAAGAACATTACAGGAACAGTAAGAAAAGGCAGGCCAGTATCTCCAGCAAGCTGTACAGAGCAAGTACAGAGAACATCAGCACATCGAGACCACGCAGCTCACGTTTGAGTTCAGGACACAGAGGAAAAGAGGGGCATTGAAGTAAGGAGGTAAATCCTCAACCCAAGATAGACTGTGCACTGCAACAACGACAGGCCGCAGCCAGCTGCAAGACATCGGACCCATGAGTATCACCAACAAGACTACAAGATCCTGCGTGGGCTAGGGTCACTTTATCAGATACACCTTAGGATAGACTGGGTGGGTGGTGTTTTTATAGACATTGTACAAGATAGAGTAGAAATGGTTTCACTGTTGGTTTTTGTTTAATAAATACCCTTGATTGATTCAATCTATGCCAATATATATATATATCATAAAACAATCCAGAGAAGTGTGAGGTGATGCATTTTGGGAGGACTAACAAGGCAAGGGAATATACAATGGATGGTAGGAATAAAAACAAGAAATGCTGGAACCACTCAGCAGGTCTGGCAGCATCTGTGAAAAGAGAAGCAGAGTTAATGTTTCTTCTTCGGATGGTAGGACCCTCGGAAGTACAGAGGGTCAGAGGGACCTTGGTGTACTAGTCCATGGATCACTGAAGGCAGCAGCACAGGTAGATAAGGTGGTTAGGAAGGCATATGGGATACTTGCCTTTATTAGCTGAGGCACAGAATATAAGAGCAGGGAGGTTATGATGGAGCTGTATAAAACGCTAGTTAGGCCACAGCTGGAGTACTGTGTACAGTTCTTGTCACCACACTATAGGAAGGATGTGATTGTGCTGGAGAGGGTGCAGAGGAGATTCACCAGGATGTTGCCTGGGCTGGAGCATTTCAGCTATGAAGAGAGACTGAAAAGGCTAGGGTTGTTTTCCTTAGAGCAGAGAAGGCTGAGGGGGGACCTGATTAAGGTATACAAAATTATGAGGGGCATTGATAGGTTAGATAGGAAGAAACTTTTTCCCTTAGTGGAGGGGTCAATAACCAAGGGGCATAGATTTAAAGTAAGGGGCAGGAGGTTTAGAGGAGATTTGAAGAAAAAATATTTCACCCAGAGGGTGGTTGGAATCTGGAATGCACTGCCTGAAGAGGTGGTAGAGGCAGGAAGTATCACAACAATTAAGATGTATTTTGATGAGCACTTGAAACGCCACAGCATACAAGACTACGGGCCAAGTGCTGGAAAATGGGATTAGAATAGTTGGGTACTTGATGGCCAGCACAGACACGATGGGCCAAAGGGCCTGTTTCTGTGCTGTATAACTCTATGACACTTCTCTATCAGAAAGAGATCTTGGGAACGCACATACTCCATGAATGTTGTTGCAATAGTTAAGGAAGAAGGGGAAATTGATAAGAAACTGGTTGAATGGTAGAAAGCAATAAATACTTGTTAAAAGTGAAGAGAGGTACAGAGTGGGTGCTCCAGGGCTTGGAGCTGTTATTTCAGAAAGTCACTGCAAAGTGGTCTGATGATACCAAACCATGAGAGACCACAGCAACTCAAAACAACAGAGTGAGTTGGACAAAATAAGTAAGTGGGAGATAAATATGCAGATGGAGTTTAATGCAGAGAAGAGCAAAGTATTATGCATAGGTTAGAAAATGGGTAACATATGAACATCATGAATGACAAAATGGAAAGAGACCTCGGAGTCTTCACTTAGTTTGTTCAACCAATGCAGAGTGGCAATCAACAAAGGGAACAGAATACTGAACTCCAGTCAAAACAGTAGGATACAAGTCTGAGGAGTTTGTGATGTCATGTCCAGTAAAGACATATCATATTCCTACTTTTAAGAAACAAACTTTGTTCAAGGTAGTCTCTTTAAAATTGACTTTACTTTTTCAAAAAAGGTGGACAATGTTGCAAAAGATGGCTGAAGTTCAGATGACCTGACCTGTGTATTCGAACATTGCCTCGCTGTCTGTTAAGGACAAAAGGATACATTCCAGGCTCCTGAAGTCATCAAGAGACATTCCTGAATTGAATGGGTACTTCTGAAACAAAGAAGGTGTTAAGTAGACACATCATAATAAAATGATGAAGGGTCACTGACCCGAAACGTTAACTCTGCTTCTCTTTCCACAGATGCTGCCAGACCTGCTGAGTGATTCCAGCATTTCTTGTTTTTATTTCAGATTTCCAGCATCCGCAGTATTTTGCTTTTATAATAAAATGATTCCCATTCAAACATCAAATGATGGTCATGGTTATCATAGCTTGGTCCATTGTGTGATCACAACAGGGGAGAGGGCAATGCATCTCCTAACAGAAGCTAATGTGAGAGATTTTTACCATAAAAGGTAGCTCTGGAGAGAGAAAGAGAGAGAGAGAGATCACAAGAATATCACAGAAGCAGTCCAGCCAGTGGCTGTGGAAAGAAGTCCAGCCAAGCAAGGAAGAGGACCTGCCTCTAAGTCTACACTTCAACTTAGTGCAGCAGAGAACTGAAAGTGACTCACCACCTTCAATCTGAAATCTTAACCACCAGAAATCTACAACCCGTCAATAAGTTCAAGACTACAAACAAATCTGACATGGTCAATTACAGCCCTATAAGCCTACTTTCAATCATCAGTAAAGTGATGGAAGGTGTTGTCGACAGTGCTACCAAGCAGCACTTGCTCAGCAATAACCTGCTCAGTGACGCTCAGTTTGGGTTCCGCCAGGGCAACACAGCTCCTGACCTCACTACAGCATAGGTCCAAACATGGACAAAAGAGCTGAACTCCAGAGATGAGGTGAGAGTAACTGCCCTTGATATCAAGGTAGCATTTGATCGAGTATGGCATCAAGGAGCCCTCGCAAAACTGGAGTCAATAGGAATGAACGGGGGAAACTCTCTGCTAGTTGGAGTCACACCTAGCACAAAGGAAGACGGTTGTGGTTGTTGGAGGTCAATCACCTCAGTCCCAGGACATCACTGCAGGAGTTCCTCAGGGTAGTATCCTAGGCCCAAACATCTTCAGCTGCTTCATCAATGACCTTCCTTCCATCATAAGGTCAGAAGTGGGGATGTTCACTGATGATTGCACAATGTTCAGCATCATTCGCGACATCTCAGATACTGAAGCAACCCTTGTCCAGCTGCAGAAAGACCTGGATAACATCCAGGCTTGGGCTGATAAGTGGCAAGTAATATTCGCACTACACAGTGCCAGGCAATGAGCATCTCAAACAAGAGAGAATCTAACCATCTTCCATAGAACCACAGAAAAGTTACAGCACAGAAGGAGGCCATTCAGCCCATCATGCCTGCGCCGGCTGAAAAAAAACAAGCCGCCCATTCTAATCCCACCTTCCAGCACCTGGTCCATAGCCTTGCAGGATACAGCACCTCAGGTGCAGGTCCAGGTACCTTTTATATGAGTTGAGGGTTTCTGCCTCCACCACCGATCTGGGCAGCAGATTCCAGACACCCACCACCCTCTGGGTGACAAAGTCTTTCCTCATGTCCCCTCTAATCCTCTACCAATCACCTTAAATCTGTGCCCCCTGGTAATTGACCTCTCCGCTAAGGGAAACAGGTCCTTCCTGTCTA
This sequence comes from Heterodontus francisci, assembly GCF_036365525.1. Lineage (NCBI taxonomy): Eukaryota > Metazoa > Chordata > Chondrichthyes > Heterodontiformes > Heterodontidae > Heterodontus > Heterodontus francisci. Next base: position 2,486,019 of record NC_090406.1, read on the forward strand.
CTCTATCTAGGCCCCTCATAATTTTGTACATCTCAATTAAGTCACCCCTCAGCCTCCTCTGTTCTAAGGAAAACAACTCTAGCCTATCCGATCTTTCCTCACAGCTGCAAATTTTCCAGCCCTGGCAACATTCTTGTAGATCTCCTCTGTACTGTCTCCAAAGCAATTATGTCCTTCCTGTAATGTGGTGACCAGAACTGTACGCAATACTCCAGCTGTGGCCTAACCAACATTTTATACAGTTCCAGCATTACATCACTTGACATTCAATGGCATTACCATCGCTGAATCCCCCACTATCAACATCCTGGGGGTCACCATTGACCAGAAACTGAACCAGACCAGCCATATAAATACTGTGGCTACACGAGCAGGTCAGAGGCTGGGAATTCTGCAGTGAGTAACTCACCTCCTGACTCCCCAAAGCCTGTCCACCATCTACAAGGCACAAGTCAGGAGTGTGATGGAATACTCTCCAACAACACTCAAGAAGCTTGACACCATCCAGGACAAAGCAGCCCCCTTGATTGGCACCCCTCCACTACCTTCAACATTCACTCCCTCCACCAACGATGCACAGTGGATGTTATTTATATGGACTTCTAGAAGGCATTTGATAAAGTCCCACATAAGAGATTGTTAACTAAGGTAGAAGCCCATGGGGTTGAGGGCAAATTATTGACATGGTTAGGGAGTTGGTTGAGTGGTAGGCGACAGAGAGTGGGGATAATGGGTAAGTATTCTGATTGGCAGGATGTGACTAGTGGTGTCCCGCAGGGATCTGTGTTGGGGCCTCAATTATTCACATTATTCATTAACGACTTGGATGATGGCATAGTAAGTCATATATCCACATTTGCTGATGATACAAAGTTATGCGGCATTGTAGACAGTCTAGATGATAGCATAAAATTGCAAAGAGATATTGACAGACAAGGTGAGTGGGCAAAACTGTGGTAGATGGATTTCAATGTGGGCAAGTGTGAGATTATCCATTTTGGACCAAAAGAGGATAGAGCAGTGTACTTTCTAAATGGGAAGAGGTTAAGTACCGTGGATGTCCAAAGAGACTTGGGGGTTCAGGTGCATAGATCTTTAAAATGCCACGAGCAAGTGCAGAAAATAATCAAAAAGGCAAATGGAATGCTCGCCTTTATATCTAGAGGATTGGAGTATAAAGACACAGAGGTTATGCTGTAGCTGTACAAAACCCTGGTTAGACCCCACTTGGAATACTGTGAGCAGTTCTGGGCACCACACCTTAGGAAGGATATATTGGCCTTGGAGGGAGTGCAACGTAGGTTTACAAGAATGATACCTGGACTACAGGGGTTAAGTTACGAGGAGAGATTACACAAATTACGCCTGTTTTCGCTAGAATTTAGAAGGTTAAGGGGTGATCTGATCGAAGTCTTCAAAATATTAACAGGAAAAGGCAGGCTAGATAAAGATAAACTATTTCCACTGGTTGGAGATTCTAAAACTAGGAGGCATAGTCTAAAAATTAGGATCAGACCGTTCAGGAGCGATGTTAGGAAGCAAAGGGTGGTGGAGGTTTGGAACTCTCTCCCACAAACAGCAGTTGAAGCTAGAACAGTTGTTAATTTTAAATCTGAGATAGAGAGATTTTTGTTAAGCAAAGTTATTAAGGGATATGGGCCAAAGGAGTTAGGCCGCGGATCAGCCATGATCTCATTAAATGGTGGGACAGGCTCAAGGGGCTGAATGGCCTACTCCTGTTCCTATCTTCCTATGTTCCTATGTGTGTACCACCTACAAGATGCACTGCAGCAATGCACCAAGGCTCGTTAGACAGCACCTTCCAAACCCACAACCTCTACCAACTAGAAGGACAAGGGCAGCAAATACATGGGAACACCACCACCTGCAAGTTCCCCTCCAAGTCACACACCATCCTGACTTGGAACTATATCGCCGTTCCTTCACTGTCGCTGGGTCAAAATCCTGGAACTCCCTTCCTAACAGCACTTTTGGTATATCTACATAGAATCATGGACAATTTAAGGCACAGAAAAAGGCCACTTGGCCCATCGTGTCAGTGCCAGCCAAAAAACGATCCACCTATTCTAATCACACCTTCCAGCATTTGGTCTGTAGCCCTGCAGATTACGGCACTTGAGGTGCATATCCAGACTCCTTATGAATGAGCTGAGAGTTTCTGCCTCAACTACCCTTTCAGACAGTGAGTTCCAGATCATCACCACCCTCTGGGTGAAAAAGCTTTTCCTCATCTCCCCTCTAATTTTTCTACCAATCACTTTAAATCTATGCTCCCTCATCACTGACCTCTCTGCTAAGGTGAATAGACCGTTCACCTCCACTCTATCCAGGCCCCTCAAAATTTTGTACATTTCAATCAGATCTCCCCTCAGCCTTCTCTGTTCCAAGGAGAACAAACCCAGCCTATCCAATCTTTCCTCATAGCTGCATTTTTCCAGTCCTGGCAACATCCTCGTAAATCTCCTCTGTACCCTCTCTAGTGCAATTACACCCTTTCTGTAATGAGATGACCAGAACTGCACACAGTACTCAAGTTGTGGCCTAACCAATAGACCCCTAGTTCTAGATTCTCCCACAAGAGGAAACATCCTTTCCACATCCACCCTGTCAAGACCCCTCAGGATCTTAGGAACATAGGAGCAGGAGTAGGCCATTCAGCCAATCGAGCATGCTCTGACATTCAATACAATCATGGCTGATCATCCACTTCAATGTATTTTCCCACACTATCCTCATATCCCTTTATGTCATTTGTATTTAGAAATCTGTCAATATAGACTCAATGACTGAGCTTCCACAACCCTCTGGGGTAGAGAATTCCAAAGATCCACAACCATCTGAGTGAAGAAATTTCTCCTCATCTCGGTCCGAAGTGGCTTCCCCCTTATTTTGAAATTGTTTCCCCTGGTTCGAGACTCCCCAGCCAGGGGAAACATTTTAGCTGCATCTACCCTTAAGTATTTTGTAGGTTTAAATGAGATCACCTCTCATTCTTCAATACTCTAGAGAATACAGGCCCAGTTTCCCCGGTTTTCTTATATGTTTCAATCAAGTTCCCTCTTACTCTTGTTACGACCGAGGCGGGAGTAATGCACTGTCAATTCAGTCCCATTACTCCACAGGTCGCAGCATATTATTAAAGTTTTCTCACCCAACTGGTTGCGTTGGAGGCGGTTCAGAGGAGGTTTACTAGATTGATACCTGGAATTAAAAGCCTGCTCGGGTCTGAAATTGAAACCCGACCCGGGCCCAACCCGACCACATCCAACCCGGACCTGACCCGGGCCCAACCCGACCACATCCAACCTGAAACTGACCCGGGCCCAACCCGATCACATCCAACCTGAAACTGACCCGGGCCCAACCCGACCACATCCAACCTGAAACTGACCCGGGCCCAACCCGATCACATCCAACCCGAATCTGACCCGGGCCCAACCCGATCACATCCAACCCGAATCTGACCCGGGCCCAACCCGATCACATCCAACCCGGACCTGACCCGGGCCCAACCCGACCACATCCAACCTGAAACTGACCCGGGCCCAACCCGATCACATCCAACCCGAACCTGACCCGGGCCCAACCCGACCACATCCAACCTGAAACTGACCCGGGCCCAACCCGATCACATCCAACCCGAATCTGACCCGGGCCCAACCCGACCACATCCAACCTGAATCTGACCCGGGCCCAACCCGATCACATCCAACCTGAAACTGACCCGGGCCCAACCCGACCACATCCAACCTGAAACTGACCCGGGCCCAACCCGACCACATCCAACCTGAAACTGACCCGGGCCCAACCCGATCACATCCAACCCGAATCTGACCCGGGCCCAACCCGACCACATCCAACCCGAATCTGACCCGGGCCCAACCCGATCACATCCAACCCGGACCTGACCCGGGCCCAACCCGACCACATCCAACCTGAAACTGACCCGGGCCCAACCCGATCACATCCAACCCGAACCTGACCCGGGCCCAACCCGACCACATCCAACCTGAAACTGACCCGGGCCCAACCCGATCACATCCAACCCGAATCTGACCCGGGCCCAACCCAACCACATCCAACCTGAAACTGACCCGGGCCCAACCCGACCACATCCAACCTGAAACTGACCCGGGCCCAACCCGACCACATCCAACACGAATCTGACCCGGGCCCAACCCGACCACATCCAACCCGGACCTGACCCGGGCCCAACCCGACCACATCCAACCTGAAACTGACCCGGGCCCAAACCGACCACATCCAACCTGAAACTGACCCGGGCCCAACCCGACCACATCCAACCCGGACCTGACCCGGGCCCAACCCGACCACATCCAACCCGAACCTGACCCGGGCCCAACCCGACCACATCCAACCTGAAACTGACCCGGGCCCAACCCGACCACATCCAACCTGAACCTGACCCGGGCCCAACCCGACCACATCCAACCCGAATCTGACCCGGGCCTGACCTGACCACACCCAACTCGAACCAGATCCGGGCCCAACCCAACCACATCCAACCTGAAACTGACCCGGGCCCAACCCGATCACATCCAACCTGAAACTGACCCGGGCCCAACCCGACCACATCCAACCTGAAACTGACCCAGGCCCAACCCGACCACATCCAACCTGGAACTGACACGGGCCCAACCCGACCACATCCAACCCGAACCTGACCCAGGCCCAACCCGACCACATCCAACCTGGAACTGACACGGGCCCAACCCGACCACATCCAACCCGAACCTGACCCGGGCCCAACCCGACCACATCCAACCCGGGCATGACCCAGGCCCAACCCGACCACATCCAACCTGGAACTGACCCGGGCCCAACCCGACCACATCCAACCCGAACCTGACCTGGGCCCAACCCGACCACATCCAACCCAAACCTGACCCGGGCCTGACCTGACCACACCCAACCCGAACCTGACCCGGGCCCAACCCGACCACATCCAACCCGAACCCGACCCGGGCCCAACCCGACCACATCCAACCCAAACCTGACCCGGGCCCAACCCGACCACATCCAACCCGACCCTGACCCGGGCCCAACCCAACCACATCCAACCCGGGCCTGACCCGGGCCCAACCCGACCACATCCAACCCGGGCCTGACCCGACCACATCCAACCCGAACCTGACCCGGGCCTGACCCGACCACATCCAACCCGAACCTGACCCGGGCCTGACCTGACCACATTCAACCTGAACCCGACCCGGGCCCGACCCGACCACATCCAACCCGAACCTGACCCGGGCCTGACCTGACCACATTCAACCTGAACCCGACCCGGGCCCGACCCGACCACATCCAACCCGAACCTGACCCGGGCCCAACCCGACCACATCCAACCTGAACCTGACCCGGGCCTGAGTCCTTTGATTTTTTCCCCTGCCTGATGCGACCCGACTCCCATAATAAAGTTAATTATATCAAACATTCCTTGTCCAAATGTTGTGATACTCCGTTCTGGCAGCAGGCTATTCCTGAATCGTGATGTTCCCTCCCTGAGCAAAGCAGCACTGTGTCCGTGTCCAGTCCGACCCGAGCTGAGCCCGAATGCCGGACCCGGAAGACAGACCCGACCCGGACCCGACACACGTCATCAGGTCTGGTCGGGTTCGGGTCAGGTAGCCAGGCTTTACCTGGAATGAACGGGTTGCCTTATGGAGGAAAGGTTTGGAACATAGGAGCAGGAGTAGGCCATTCGGCCCGTTGAGCCTGCTCCACCATTCAATATGATCATGGCTGATCATCCACTTCAATGCCTTTTCCCCCCACACTATCCCTTTATGTCATTGGTATTTAGAAATCTGTCAATCTCTGCTTTAAACATACTCAATGACTGAGCTTCCACAGCCCTCTGGGGTAGAGAATTCCGAAGATTCACAACCCTCTGAGTAAAGAAATTTCTCCTCATCTCTGTCCTAAGTGGCTTCCCCCTTATTTTGAAATTGTGTCCTCTCGTTCTAGACTCCCAACCAGGGGAACATCTTACCTGCATGTACCCTGTCTATCCCTTTAAGTATTTTGTAGGTTTCAATGAGATCACCTCTCATTCTTCGAAACTCTAGAGTTTCCCCAATCTCTCTTCACAGGACAGTCTGGTGAACCTTCGTTGCACTCCCTCTATGGCAATAATATTCTTCCTAATTTAAGGGGACCAAAACTGCACACAGTACTCTAAGTGTGATCTAACCAAGGTTCTATACATAGAGTCATAGAGTCGTACAGCATAGAAACAGGCCCTTCGGCCCACCGCGTCCATGTCGATCATAATGCCTATCTATACTAATCCCACCTGCCTGCATTAATTCCATATCCCTCTATGCCTTGCTCATTCAAGTACCTGTCCAGATGCCTCTTAAATGTCGTTACTGTTCCTGCCTCCACCACCTCCTCAGGCAGCTCATTCCAGATACCCACTATTCTTTGTGTGAAAAATTTACCCCTTTGATCCCCTTTAAACCTCCTCCCTCTCACCTTAAATCTATGCCCTCTAGTTTTAGTCACCCCTACCAAATTGAAGCAATGTAAGCAAGACTTCACTACTCCTGTACTCAAATCCTCTTGCAATAAAGGCTAACATACCATTAGCCTTCTTAATTGCTTGCTGCACCTGCATGTTAGCTTTCAGTGACTTATTGATGAGGGCACCCAGGTCCCTTTGTACATCTACACTTTCTAATCTCTTACCATTTAAGAAATACTCTGCACATCTATTCCTCCTACCAAAGTGGATAACCTCACATTTTTCCACATTATATTCCATCTGCCACATTCTTGCCCACTCACTAAGTCTCTCCAAATCCCTTTGAAGCCGCTTTGCATCTTCCTCACAACACACATTCCACCTAGTTTTGTGCCATCCGCGAACTTGGAAATATTACATTTGGTCCCCACATCCAAATCATTGATATATATTGTGAACAGTTGGGGCCCAAGCAATGATCCCTGTGGTACCCCACTAGTCACAACCTGCTAATGCGAGAATGACCCGTTTATTCCTACTCTCTGTTTTCTACCTGTTAACCAATCCTTAATCCATGCCAGTATATTACCTCCTATCCCATGTGCTTTAATTTTGCTAACCAACCTCCTGTGGGGGACTTTATCAAAAGCCTTCTGAAAATCCAAGTATACCACGTCCACTGACTCCCCTTTATCAATTCAGTTCGTAACATCCCCAAAAAACTCCAATAGGTTCGTCAAACATGATTTCCCATTCATAAATCCATGTTGACTCTGCCCAATCAGATCATTATTATCCGTGTCCATTTATCACATCCTTTAGAATAGATTCTAGCATTTTCCCAATGACTGATGTAAGGTTAACAGGTCTGTAATTCCCTGTTTTCTCTCTCCCTCCCTTCTTGACATTTGCTACCTTCCAATCTGCAGGAACCATTCCAGAATCTATAGAATTTTGGAAGATGATCACCAATGCATCCACTATCTCCATAGCTATCTCTTTCAACACTCTGGGATGTAGAATATCAGGTCTCGGAGACTTATCAACCTTCAGCCCCATTAAATTTTCTTATACAACCTTCTTACTAATACTAATTTCCTTCAATTCCTCATTCCCCCTAATCCCTTGGATCTCTATTTCTGGGAGATTTCTTGTATTTTCCTCAGTGAAGACAGACACAAAGTAATCATTTAGCTTCTCTGCCATTTCTCTGTTCTCCATTATAAATTCTTCTGACTCTGCCTGTAATGGACCCATATTTGTCTTAGCCAAACATTTCCTTTTTACGTACCTATAGAAGCTTTTACAGTCCGTTTTTATATTTTTTGCTAGCTTACACTCATATTCTATTCTCCCTTTCTTTATCAGTTTCTTGGTCCTCCTTTGCTGTATTCTAAATTCCTCCCAATCCTCAGGTTTACTACTATTTCTGCAACTTTATAGGCCTTTTCCTTTAATCTTATACAATCCTTAACTTCCTTTGTTATCCACAGTTGACTGCCTTTACTTTTGGGGTTTTTGTGCCTTGAAGGAATGTATAGTTGCTGTAAACTATGTAATATTTATTTAAAGACTATCCATTGCCTATGTACTGTCAAACCTTTTAATGTATTTTCCCAATCCACCTCAGCCAATTTGCCCCTCATACCTTCATAATTTCCTTTGTTCAAATTTAACACCCTGGCTTCAGATTGAACTACCTCACTTTCAAACATAATTTAAAATTCTATTATATTATGGTCACTCATCCCTCAAGGTTCTTTTACAACAAGATTATTAATTAGCCCTTTCTCATTACATAATGCTAGATCTAAAATAATCTGTTCTCTAGTTGGTTCCTCAACATACTGCTGTAGAAAACCATCCCTAACACATTACAAAAACTTGTCCTCCACAGCATTAATGCTCATTAGGTTTACCCAGTCTATATGCAGATTGAAATCACCCATGATTACTGTATTACCTATGCCACATGCTTCTCTAATCTCCTGATTAATGCCATGCCCCACACCACCACTACTGTTTGGTGGCCTATAAACAATTCCTAACAATGTTTTCTGCCCCTTGCTGTTTCTTAGCTCCACCCAAACAGATTCCACATTTTGTTCTTCCGATCTGAGATCCTCCCTTACTAATGTACTGATCCTATCCCTTATTATCAGCACAACACCATCTCCTTTTCCTTTTTTCCTGTCCTTACTAAATGTCGAATATCCTGGAATATTCAGTTCCCAGTCTTGGTCACCCTGTAGCCATGTTACTGTTCTGGCAATTAGATCATACCCATTTACCTCTATTTGGGCCTTTAAGTCATCTACCTTGTTGTGAATGCTGTGTGCATTCAGGTAGAGAGCCCTTAACCTTGTCTTCTTGACATTCTGCATTCTAAGCCAAGTTGATTCTCGCCTTTGTTTCACCTGCCTTCTAATGTCACTTGCTACTTTTCTATCTCCTGTTACCAGCTTTACTTCCTTCCATTTTGAGCTACCCCTCAGGTTCCCATCCCCTGACAAGATAATTCAAACCCTCCCCAACAGCACTAGCAAATCTCCCTGCGAGGATGTTAATTCCGGTCCTGTTAAGGTGTAGCCCATCCATCTTGTACAGGTCCCACCTGCCCCAGAACTGGTCCCAATGTTTCAGAAATCTGACGCCCTCCCTCCTACACCAATTCTCTAGTCACGTGTTCAATCGATCAATCCTCCTATTCCTACGCTCACTAGCACATGGCACTGGGAATAATCCTGAGATTACTGCTTTGGAGATCCTGCTTTTTAATTTCCTTCCTAACTCCCGAAAATCTGCTTTCAGGACCTCATCCCTCTTCCTACCTATGTCATTGGTACCAATGTGGACCATGAACTCTGTCTGTTCACCCTCCCCCACAAGGATGTCCTGCAGCCGCTCCATAACATCCTTGACCCTGGCACCAGGGAGGCAACACACCATCCTGGAGTCACGTTTACTGCCGCAGAAATGCCTGTCTGATCCCCTGACTATTGAATCCCCTATCACTATTGCTCTTCCACTCTTCTTCCTCCCCTCCTATGCAGCTGAGCCACCAGTGGTGCCACGGACTTTGTTGTGGCTGCACTCCCCTGAGGAACCATCGCTTTCACCAGTATCCAAAATGGAAAACCGATTAGCAAGCAAGATAGACTCAGGGGACTCCTGCACTGCCTGCCTGGTTCTCTGAGACTGCCTGGCGGTCACCCATTCCCTCTCTGCCTGCATGCTCCTAATCTGTGGTGTGAGCACCTCCTTAAACGTGCTATCCATGTAGGATGCATAACAGTGACTCCAGCCGCTGCTCGAGTTCCAAAACCTGGAGTTCAAGTTTCTGCAGCCGGTCACACTTCCTGCAGATGTGTTCATCTAGGACATGTGGTGTGTCCATGACTTCCCACATACTGCAGGACGTACATTCCACTTGGCCGAGCTGACCTGCCATAACGTAACTTTAAAAACTTATTACAATGAGAAGGAGCCCTCCCTCGTGGACCAAACTCTCACTTTACACTCTGTGCATTCAAATCTATTTTCTACTTAATTTATAGTTCCCCTCCTTATCAAATTCCCTCATTTACCAAACTCCCTTCTTAACACTCAGTGCAGACAAACAGCACTGAGAGTCCGCTCAATTTATACTCTGAAAACAATGCTGTGTCAGCTCTGCTAGAGCTCAGGAATCAGTTTAAACTAGCTCCCTAATTAACTAGCTACAGCTACTCTCAGAGTGTTAGTATACCCCTGTTTAAAACTGCAAGAAACCTACCTTACCTCTTAACTGAAACAGGAATTTCAATTAATTGCTAGATGTTAGCAAAACAAAACAAGAACTAGTCTTGTGAGATTAACCCTTAAAGTTCACTCACTTACCAAACTCCCTGCTTCATACTCAGTGCAAAGAGAGGTTGGACAGACTGGGCTTGTTTTCACTGGAGTTTAGAAGAATGAGGGGAGACTTGATTGAAGTTTACAAGATCCTGAACGGTCTTGACAAGGTGGATGTGGAAAGGATGTTTCCTCTTGTGGGTGAGTCCAGAACTAGGGGGCACAGTTTTAAAATTAGGGGTCGCCCTTTTAGGACAGAGATGAGCAGAAATGTTTTCTCTCGGAGGGTATTTTGCTTTTATTATATGAGATAGATTCTTGTTGGGCAAGGGAATCAAAGATTATCGGGAGTAGATGGGAGTGTGGAATTCGACACAGAAACAGATCAGCCATGATCTTATTGAATGGTGGAACAGGCTCGATGGGCTGAATGGCCTACTTCTGCTCCTAATTCACATGGTCGTAACTGGAAAACAGCCAAATTAAACAGCTAGTAAACCCAGAATAAAACAGACCAAACCAGGTATCTTTAGACAACAACAAATTAACTACTTATTAAAACTAAATCTTAAACACTATTAAGATAAACTTATGTCTAAAGACCTTATAACTTCTTATTTTAACCTAACTCCACCATTCACACACATACATTTCTGATGGGTGAGGCATCCCAGTGTAAAAATAATCAGATGCCACTGAAAGTCTCCACGTGGATTTGATGAAACAGTCTTGTCTTGATAGGCATTCAAAGCACTTCAGCTGCAGCAGGCATCAAACAGTTCTTTCAACGCGGGGTATGACGACAGGTTTATGTTGGATTTTAAAATTGGTAGATTTTTCAGTCGAAGCTTTATTGCGATGTCCAGAAAACACATTCAGTCAAGAGAGATTCAATCTTGAAGCAAAGACTCTTTAGATTGGAAGGAAAGAAAAAGGAATTTTGCTCCTCCAGCAGTACGAATGTTCTCTTCAAAAGGGATTTTTTTCCTTCTTAGGCAATTAACACAGCCGGTGGCTCATTGTAGAATTTCTGCTGAGAGAATTCTCTTCTTTCAAGGCAAGCAGGCTTTGCTGGTATCTCTCAAAACTGGTTTTAGCTGCTTTTTTTACACACAGTAAAATTTTTACTGTACACCATGTGACCTCTCTCTCCTGCTGTTGCCTAGGTAACAGGTGTAGCTGTGGCACACTGCCTCTTAGATTTTAAAGGCACACTGTATTTTAATCAGAAGAGAAAAAATAAATAGTTCTGTGACACTCTTCTAAACTCCAGTGGATACAAGCCTAGCCTGTCCAATCTTTCCTTATAAGACAACCCACCCATTTCAGGTATTAGTCTAGTAAACCTTCTCTGAACTGCTTCCAAAGCATTTACATCCTTCTTTAAATAAGGAGACCAGTACTGTACACAGTACTCCAGATGTGGTCTCACCAATGCCCTGTACAACTGAAGCAGAACCTCCCTACTTTTGCATTCAATTCCCCTCGCAATAAATGATAACATTTTTATTAATTACTCGCTCGACCTGCATACCAATCTTTTGTGATTCAAAGAACAAAGAACAGTACAGCACAGGAACAGGCCATTCGGCCCTCCAAGCCTGCGCCGATCTTGATGCCTGCCTAAACGAAAACCTTCTGCACTTTCAGGGCCCATATCCCTCTATTTCCATCCTATTCATGTATTTGTCAAGATGTCTCTTAAACGTCGCTATCGTATCTGCTTCCACCACCTCCCCTGGCAGCAAGTTCTAGGCACTCACCACCCTCTGTGTAAAGAACTTGCCTCGCACATCCCCTCTAAACTTTGCCCCTTGCACCTTAAACCTATGTCCCCTAGTAACTGACTCTTCCACCCTGGAAAAAAACTTCTGACTATCCACTCTGTCCATGCTGCTCATAACTTTGTAAACCTCTATCATGTCGCCCCTCCACCTCTGTCGTTCCAGTGAAAACAATCTGAGTTTATCCAACCTCTCCTCATAGCTAATGCCCTCCAGACCAGGCAACATCCTGGTAAACCTCCTCTGTACCCTCTCCAAAGCCTCCACGTCCTTCTGGTAGTGTGGCGACCAGAATTGCACGCAATATTCTAGGTGTGGCCTAACTAAGGTTCTGTACAGCTGCAACATGACTTGCCAATTTTTATACTCTATGCCCTGACCGATGAAGGCAAGCATGCCGTATGCCTTCTTGACTACCTTATCCACCTGCGTTGCCACTTTCAGTGACCTGTAGACCTGTACGCCCAGATCTTCTCTGCCTGTCAATACTCCTAAGGGTTCTGCCATTTACTGTATACCTCCCACCTGCATTAGACCTTCCAAAATGCATTACCTCACATTTGTCCGGATTAAACTTCATCTGCCATTTCTCCGCCCAAATCTCCAACCGATCTATATCCTGCTGTAGTCTCTGACAATCCTCATCATTATCCGCAACTCCACCAACCTTTGTGTCGTCCGCAAACTTACTAATCAGACCAGCTACATTTTCCTCCAAATCATTTATATATACTACAAACAACAAAGATCCCAGCACTGATCCCTGCGGAACACCACTAGTCACATCCCTCCATTCAGAAAAGCACCCTTCCACTGCTACCCTCTGTCTTCTATGACCGAGCCAGTTCTGTATCCATCTTGCCAGCTCCCCTCTGAACCCGTGTGACTTCACCTTTTGCACCAGTTACCATGCGGGACCTTGTCAAAGGCTTTACTGAAGTCCATATAGATAACATCCACTGCCCTTCCTTCATCAATCATCTTCATCACTTGCTCAAAAAACTCAATCAAATTAGTAAGACACGACCTCCCCTTCACAAAACCATGCTGTCTCCCGCTAATAAGTTCGTTTGTTTCCAAATGGGAGTAAATCCTGTCCCGAAGAATCCTCCCTAATATTTTCCCTACCACTGAAGTAAGGCTCACCGGCCTATAATTTCCTGGATTATCCTTGCTACCCTTCTTAAACAAAGGAACAACATTGGCTATTCTCCAGTCCTCTGGGACCTCACCTGTAGCCAATGAGGATGCAAAGATTTCTTTCAAGGCCCCAGCAATTTCTTCCCTTGCCTCCCTCAGTATTCTGGGGTAGATCCCATCAGGCCCTGGGGACTTATCTACCTTAATGCTTTGCAAGACACCCAACACCTCCTCCTTTTTGATAATGAGATGACAGACTATCTGCACTCCCTTCCCTAGGCTCATCATCCACCAAGTCCTTCTTTTTGGTGAATACTGATGCAAAGTACTCATTTAGCACCTCGCCCATTTCCTCTGGCTCCACACATACATTCCCATCTCTGTCCTTGAGTGGGCCAACCCTTTCCCTGGTTATCCTCTTGCTCTTTATATACGTATAAAAAGCCTTGGGATTTTCCTTAATCCTGTTTGCCAATGACTTTTCATGACCCCTTTTACCCCTCCTGACTCCTTGCTTAGGTTCCTTCCTACTGTCTTTATATTCCTCAAGGGATTCGTCTGTTCCTAGCCTTCCAGCCCTTACAAATGCTTCCTTTTTCTTTTTGACTTCTTTTTGACTAGGCTCACAATATCCCGCGTTATCCAAGCTTCCCGAAACTTGCCAAACTTATCCTTCTTCCTCACAGGAACATGCTGGTCTTGGATTCTAATCAACTGACGTTTGAAAGACTCCCACATGTCAGATGTTGATTTACCCTCAAACAGCCGCCCCCAATCTAAATTCTTCAGTTCCTGCCTAATATTGTTATAATTAGCCTACCCTCGGACACTTCCCTAGGTGCACTGGGACACCCAGATCCCTCTGCATCTCTGAGCTCTGCAATCTCTCACCATTTAGATAATATGCTTCTTTTTTATTTTTCCTGCCAAAATGGACAATTTCACACTTTCCCACATTATACTCCATTTGCCAGATCTTTGTCTACTCACTTAACCTATCTATATCCCTTTGTAGCCTCATGTCCTCTTCACAAAGTACTTTCCTACCTATCTTTGTGTCATCAGCAAATTTAGCAACCATACCTTCGGTCCCTTCATCTAAGTCATTTATATAAATTGTGAAAGGTTGAGGTCCCAGCACTGATCCCTGTGGCACACCACTCGTTATATCTTGCCTACCAGAAAATGACCCATTTATGCCTACTCTCTGTTTCCTGTTAGCTAGCCAATCTTCTATCCATGCCAATATGTTACCCACTACACCATGAGCTTTTATTTTCCACAATAACCTTTATTGTGGCACCTTATCAAATGCCTTCTGGAAATCTAAGTACAGTACATCCACCGGATCCCCTTTATCCACAGCACGTTACTTCTTCAATGAACTCCAATAAATCGGTTAAACATGATTTCCCTTTCTCAAAACCATGTTGACTCTGCCTGATTACTTTGAATTTTTCTAACTTCCCTGCTGTGACATCTTAAATAATAGCTTCTAGCATTTTCCCTATGTTTAGCTAACTGGCCTGTAGTTTCCTGCTTTCTGTCTCCCTCCCTTTTTGAATAAAGGCGTTACATTGGCTATTGTCCAATCTAAAGGAACCTTCCCCAAATCCAGTATCATGAAAACCCTACATGCCAAATGAGAAATATTAATTTCAGCAGTTGGAACCTTGCCTGAGACTTTTACTGGAAATTGTTTTAGACTTCTTTTAAAAAGAGTAACCTGGCAGCCAAGATGGCCACTGCAATTTACATATGAATCATCAACAGAGCAGAGTGGAGACAACATGACTAATTCAACATAGCCAGAACATTGAGGTGCTCTCTGATTAAATTACCTGAAATGGCTTTATCAACATGGTCATCAAGAGCCTTCAACACCCATTGACTTTGAAAGAGCCAACCCCCTCCAAGTGTGACTGAACAGCTTATGGTGTGGCGCCCTGAACCTCAGAAGATTCCAGAAGGGCCTCATTAACCCAACAAAGAGTTTGGGGAATGTCATGTGACTGCTGTGCAGCTCTGGAAGGGCTAAGATTTGTCAGTCAGAAAGCAGAGCAGTAACTGAAAGCCATTAAGGAGGCAGCTTGCTCTCTTTCTCTCTCTCGCTCTCTCTCCAGTAAAGATCCAGAGAAGCCTTGGCTGCAACCGCTAAAGCCTCAAACCTACAGACCAGCATAGCCAGCAACTAGGGGACAAGGATCAAACCCTCTCATCTGCCTTCCGGAGCCTGAGAAGCAAGCCTGCAACCATGCACGTGGCCCAGCGAGGACTTCAGGACTACAATTTCAACTAAGGGCTCTGGGACTGATGTTCTGTATTTAAATTCCATTTATTACAGACTACTCCAACTACCCAACTCTGATTTTTCCCTCTGTATTCTATTTGTGTGTGTGTGTGTGAGACTCTTATGTGAATGTCTGCATGGATGCATAGCATCTTTTAGTAATTTTAACCAGTTTAGAGTGTTAAGGATAATAAACTACATCTTTTTTGTTTAAACTCAAGAAAACCTGTCTGATTGGTTCTTTGGCAATTATATTAGAGGAACAGGAGCAAACGCTCACTGAGGTGGGACGTTCAATCACTGTGTAAAAAGGAGAGAAGGGGCGAAAAGGGAGCCTGAGACTTCACCCTCACCTGGTCGTAACACTAGGGAATTTTAGAAAATTAAAACTAACGCATCAACTATCTCACTAGCCACTTCTTTTAACACCCTAGGATGAAGTCCATCAGGACCCGGGGACTTGTCAGCCCGCAGCTCCAACAATTTGTTCAGTACCACTTCCCTGGTGATTGTAATTTTCCTGAGTTCCTCCCTCCCTTCCATTTCCTGATTTACAGCTAATACTGGGATGTTATTTGTATCCTCTATAGTGAAGACCGATGCAAAATACCTGTTCAATTCATCTGCCATCTCCTTATTATCCATTATTAATTCCCCAGACTCACTTTCTATAGGACCAACACTCACTTTGTTAACTCTTCTCTTTTTTAAATATCAATAGAAACTATCACTATCTGTTTTTATATTTCTAGCCAGCTTTCTCTCCAACTCTAATTTTTCCCTCCTTATTAATTTTTTAGTTGGTCTTTGCTGCTTTTTATATTCTGTCCAATCTTCTGACCTGCCACTCATCTTTGCGCAATTATATGCTTTTTCTTTAAGTTTGATGTTATCTTTAACTTTGTTAGTTAACCATGGATGGTGGGTCCTCCCCTCTCTCTCCCTCCCTCTCTCTCCCTCCCTCTCTCCCCCTCCCTCCTTCTCCCTCTTTTTTTAATTCATTCATGGGATGTGGGCGTCACTGGCCAGGCCAGCATTTATTGCTCATCCCTAATTGCCCTTGAGAAGGTGGTGGTGAGCTGCCTTCTTGAACCGCTGCAGTCCATGTGGGGTAGGTACACCCACAGTGCTGTTAGGAAGGGAGTTCCAGGATTTTGACCCAGTGACAGTGAAGGAATGGAGATATAGTTACAAGTCAGGATGGTGTGTGACTTGGAGGGGAACTTGCAGGTGGTGGTGTTCCCATGTAGTTGCTGCCCTTGTCCTTCTAGGTGGTAGAGGTTGCGGGTTTGGAAGGTGTTGTTTAAGGAGCCTTGGTGTGTTGCTGCAGTGCATCTTGTAGATGGTACACACTGCTGCCACTGTACGTCAGTGGTGGAGGGAGTGAATGTTTGTGGATGGGTGCCAATCAAGCGGGCTGCTTTGTCCTGGATAGTGTCGAGCTTCTTAAGTGCTGTTGGAGCTGCACCCATCCAGGCAAGTGGAGAGTATTCCATCACACTCCTGACTTGTGCCTTGATGGTGGACAGGCTTTGGGGAGTCAGGAGGTGAGTTACTCACCGCAGGATCCCCAGCCTCTGACCTGCTCTTGTAGCCACAGTATTTATATGGATATTCCAGTTAAGTCTCCTCTACATTGGGGAGACCAAATGCAGATTGGGTGGCCGCTTTGCGGAACACCTCCGCTCAGTCCATATTGACCCCGAGCTTCCAGTTGCTTGCCATTTCAACACCCTCCCCTGCTCTCATGCTCACATCTGTGTCCTGGGATTGCTGCATTGTTCCAATGAACATCAATGCAAGCTCAAGGAACAGCATCTCATCTACCGATTTGGCACGCTACAGCCTGCCGGACTGAACATTGAGTTCAATAATTTCAGAGTATGACGGGCCCCCATTTTTATGTTTAGTTATTTTTTCTTTTTTTCTTTTTTATTTGGTTATTTTATTTTAGTTTTTTTAGTTTGGTTAGTTTGTTTCTATTGTGCCTCCCCAAACATTTTAATGTTTGTACTTGGAGTGCTTTGTGCTTTCCAGTCAATTAACACCCTCTCTGCACTAACCCTTTGTCTTTCACACACCATTAACATACCGTTTGCCTTTGCTCCATGACCTTCTGGTCAGTTATTCCCTGTGACCCTCTGTCCCATCAACACCTTCTCTTTTGTTATCTCTTGCCCCACCCCCGCTTTACTTGCTTGAAACCTTTTACATTTCT
The DNA here is from genome assembly GCF_036365525.1 of Heterodontus francisci. NCBI lineage: Eukaryota > Metazoa > Chordata > Chondrichthyes > Heterodontiformes > Heterodontidae > Heterodontus > Heterodontus francisci. The sequence continues at coordinate 2,503,793 of NC_090406.1, forward strand.
AACATTTGCCAGTTCTGATGAAGGGTCACTGACCTGAAACATTAACTGTTTCTTTCTCCACGGATGGTGCCAGACGTGCTGAGTATTTCCAGCATTTCTTGTTTTTATTTCAGATTTCCAGCATCTGCAGTATTTTGCTCTTACTCCAGTTAAGTTTCTGGTCAATGGTAACCCCCAGGATATTGATAGTGGGGGATTCAGCGATGGTAATGCCATTGAATGTCAAGGGGAGATGGTTAGATTCTTTCTTATTTGAGATGGTCATTGCCTGGCACTTGTGTGGCACCAATGTTACTTGCCACTTATCAGCCCAAGCCTGGATATTGTCCAGGTCTTGCTGCATTTCTACACGGACTGCTTCAGTATCTGAGGAGTCACGAATGGTGCTGAACATTGTGCAATCATCAGTGAACATCCCCACTTCTGACCTTATGATTGAAGGAAGGTCATTGATGAAGCAGCTGAAGATGGTTGGGCCTAGGACACTACCCTGAGGAACTCCTGCAGTGATGTCCTGGAGCTCAGATGATTGACCTCCAACAACCACAACCAGCGTCCTTTGCGCTAGGTATGACTCCAGCCAGCAGAGGGTTTTCCCCGATTCCCATTGACTCCAGTTTTGCTCGGGCTCCTTGATGCCATAGTCGGTCAAATGCTGCCTTGATGTCAAGGGCAGTCACTCTCACCTCACCTCTTGAGTTCAGCTCTTTTGTCCATGTTTGAACCAAGGCTGTAATGAGGTCAGGAGCTGAGTGGCCCTGGCGGAACCCAAACTGAGCGTCACTGAGCAGGTTATTGCTAAGCATGTGCTGCTTGATAGCACTGTTGGTGACACCTTCCATCACCTTACTGATGATTGAGAGTAGGCTGATGGATGGTAATTGGCCGGGTTGGACTTGTCCTGCTTTTTGTGTACAGGACATACCTGGGCAATTGTCCACATTGCAGGGTAGATGCCAGTGTTGTAGCTGTACTGGAACAGCTTGGCTATGGACGCGGCAAGTTCTGGAGCACAAGTCTTCAGTACTATTGCCGGAATATTGTCAGGGCTCATAGCCTTTGCAGTATCCAGTGCCTTCAGTCGTTTCTTGTTATCACGCGGAGTGAATCAAATTGGCTGAAGTCTGGCATCTGTGATGCTGGGGACTTCAGGAGGAGGCCGAGATGGATCATCAACTCAGCACTTCTTCTGTCCTTCCCTCCCTTTCTACCACCCCCACCCCCCACCCTTCCCCTTCACCTCCCCCTCTCCGCCCTCCTGTCCCTCCCCACCTCTGTCACCTCACTCCCTCCCCAATCTCCTCCCTCCCTTACTCTCCCTCCATCCCCCCTCCCTCCCCCATCTCTCCCTCCCACCTTCTCCCTCCCCCTCGTCCTCTTCCCCTTTCTTCTCCTCTCTCCTCCCTCTTGCCCCTCCCTCCTCCCTCCCTCTTCCCCCACAACCCTCTTCTCCCTCTCCCTCCCTCTTCCCCTCCATCTCCTCCCTCCCTCTCCCTTTCTCGCTATCCTCCTCCCTCTTCCTCCCCCTCCCCATCCCTCTTCTCCCTCCTTCTCCCCCCACCCTCTGCCCCCAGTCTCTCCTACCTCACTCTCCCTCTTCTACCTCCCTATCCTGCCTCCCTCTTCCTCTCTATCACCCCTCTCTCATCCCTCCTCCCTCCCTCCCCCTCTCTCTCTCTCTCTCTCTCCCACTCCCTCCCCCCTCCCCCTCTCCCTCCCCCACCTCCACCCCCTACCCCCTACCCCTCACCCCTCCCGTCCCTCTGCTCTCCCTCCTTTCTCTCTCCCCCTCCCTCTTCCCTTCCCTCTCCACCCTCCCCCATACCTGTTCCCCTCCCTCTCCCCCCGCTCCCCCTCCCCCACTCCCTCCTCTCCCTCCCTTCCTCTTCTGCATCCCCCCCTTCTTCAGCCTCTCCCCACTCCCTCCCTCTTCTCAGTCTCTCGCCCCCTTCCTCACCCCTTCCCCCCCTCTCTGCCCTACCCTCTCTTTTCTCAATCCCCTCCCTCCAACCCTCCCCCCTTTCATCACGCTCTCCCCCTCCCTATTTCTCTCTGCCCCTCCCCCTCTACCCCTTTCTCTCTCCCTCCCCCTCCCTCTCCCCCCTCTCTACCCCTCCCTCCCCCTCTCCCACTCGTCACCCTCTCACCCTCCTCCAACCCTTCCTCCCTTCCTCTCCCTCTTCCCCTCCCCCCTTTTCCACTCCCTTTCCCCCCTCACTCTCCCTCCTCCTTGCACTCCCTCTCCATTTTCCCCTCCTTCTCCCCCCCTTCTCCCCCACTCCTTCCCCCTGCCTCCCACATCCTTCTCCCTCTTCACCCCTCTTCCCTCACGCCTCCCCTCCCTTGCTCCCTCCTTCTTCCCTCCTCTCCCACCCTCTCCCACCTTCCTCTCCCCTCCCTCTTACCTCCCTCTACCCCTCCCTCCCCTACCCTGCCTCTTCCCCTCCCTCTTCCACCCTCCCCCTCTCCCCCCCTCTCCCATCCCTCTTCCCCTCCTCTCCCCCCTCCCCATCCCTCTTCCTCTCCCCTCCCATCCCTCTCCTCTCCTCCTCTCCTACCTCTCCCTCCCCTCCCTCTACTCCATCCTCTCCCCACTCCCTCCCTCTCCTCAGTCTCTCTTCCCCTCCCTCTCCCACCTCCCTCCCTCTCTTCCCCTCCCTCTCCCAGTCACCCTCTCTCATTCCCCCCCCTTGTTCCCCCCCCTTCCTTCCCTCTCCCCTTCTTCCACCCCTCCCGCGCCCCCTCCCTCTCCTCACTCACTTCCCGAATTCCCTCCCTCTCCTTCACTCGCTATCCCCCTCCTTCTTCCACCATCTCCGCCTTCCCTCCCCCTAAGCCTCCCCTTGCCTGCCCCTCCATCTTCCTCCCCCTCTCCACTCCTGACCAACTCCTCTCCCCCTCCCTCTCCACCCTTCTCCCCCACTCCCTCTTCTCTCGCGCTCCCTCTTTCCCCCCCACTTCCTCTTCCCCTAACCCTCCTTCTTACCAACCCCTCCTCTACTCCATTCCCTCCCTCTTCAGCCTCTCCCCACTCCCTCCTTCTCCCCGCCTCTAACCCCATCCCCCTCCCTCTTCTCCCTACATTCACTCCACTCGCATTACCCTTCCCCATCTTCACACTCTCTCTCCCCCTCCCACTCCCTCTCCCCTTTCTCTACTCTTCCCCAACCCTCCCTCTCCCCCCTCCCTCCCCCCTCCCTCTCCTTCTGCCCCTTCCTCTCCCTGCCTCTCTTCTCCCTCTCTTTTCCCACTCCCCCCTTTTCCCTTCCCACCCCCTCATCCTCCCACCCTCCCCCCTCACCCTCCCCTCCCTCCTTTCTCCCTCTCTCTCGCTGTCTACTCCTTCCCTCTTCCCCACCCTCCCTCTTCTCCCTCCCTCTCACCCCCCTCTCTCTTCTCCCAACATGTCCACTGCCCTCTTCTCCTCCCACCTCGCTTTCTCTCCCACCCTCCCACACCCCCCTTTCTCCCTCCCTCTCACCCCGCTCCTTCTTCTTCTCCCTCTTCCCCTTCCTCTCCCCCTCCTCTTCTCCGTCTTCACCCACCATCCCTCCCTCCTCCTCAACCCACTCCCATCCCTCCTCCCCCTCCTTTCCCTCTTCCCATTCCCCCTCCCCTCCTTCTCCCTCCTCCCCTTTCTCCCCTCCCTTTTCCCCCTCCCCGCTCCCATCCCCCTTCTCCTCCCTCCTCCTCTACTCCCCCTTCCTCTCCCTCCTCCCCTCCTCTCCCTATCACCTCTCCACTCCCCCCTCCTCTCCCTCTCCCTCTCCCCCGTCCCGCCCTCGCCCCTTCCACCCCTACTATACCCTTCTCCACCATCCCTCCTTCCCCTCCCCTCCTCCTCTCCCTCCTTCCCCTCCCCTCCTCCTCCCCCTCCCGTCCCCTTTCCCTCCCTCTCCCTTCCCCTCCTCTCCTCTCCCCCTTCCCTTCCTCTCCCCGTTGCCCTCCCCCACCCCTTTCCCCCTCCACTCCTCTCCCCTTACCCCTCCCTCCCTTCCCCTTCTTTGCCTCTTCCCTCCTCTCCCCTCTTTCTCTCCTCCCTCCCCCCTCCACCCTTTCCCACTCCCCCTTCCCCTTCCCCCTCCCCCTTTCCCCTCCACTCCTTTCCCCTCCCATCCCCCTCCCCTTCCATCCCCTTCCCCTTCCATCCCCTTCCCCCCGTCCCTTCCCCCCTCCCCTTCCCCACTCCCCTCTTCCCCTCCCCCTTTACTCTCCCCTTTCCCTCCCCCTTTCCCCTCCCCCTTTCCTCTCCCCTTTCCCCTCCCCCTTTCCTCTCCCCTCTCCCCTCCTTTCTCCTCCCCCTTTCCCCTCCCATCCTTTCCCCTCCCATCCTTTCCCTTCCCCTTCCATCCCATTCCCCCTCCCCTTCCCCTCCCCTTCCCATCCCCCTTCCCTTCCCCACTCCCCGCTTCCTCTCCCCATTCCGCTCCCCCTTTCCCCTCCCATCCCCCTTCCCTTCCCCTTCCCCCTTCCCCCCTCCCTTCCCTTCCCTTCCCCCTTTTCCTCTTCCCCCCCACCCTTTCCCCTTCCCCCTTTTCCCCTTCCCCCCTCCCCTCAGCTCCCCCTCTCCCTCACATCTCGTTTCCCCCTCCCCTCCCCCTCCTTCCCCCCTCCCATCTCCTTCCCCCTTCCCCTCCCCCTCCCATCTCCTTCCCACCTCCCCCATCTTCTTCCCTCTCCCCCTCCCCCATCTCCTTCCCCCCCTCCCATCTTCTTCCCCCCCTCCCCTCCCATCTCCTTCCCCCCTCCCCTCCAATCTCCTTCCCCCCTTCCCCTCCCGTCTCCTTCCCCCAGTCCCCCACCCCTCCCCCATCCCTCCCATCCCATCTCCTTCCCCCACTCCCCCACCCCTCCCCCCTTCCTTCCTCCCTCCCCCTTCCCTCCTTCCCTCCCCCCTTCCTTCCTCCTCCCCCTTCCCTCCTTCCCTCCCCTCCTTCCCTCCCCCCTTCCCTCCCTCCCCTCCCCCCTTCCCTCCTTCTCCCCCTTCCATCCCCCACATCCCTCCCCTCCCTCTCTCCCCTCCCCCATACCCTTCCCCCTCCCCTCCCCCTGTCTCCCCCCTCCTCTTCCCCGTCCCCCCTCCCCTTCCCATCTTCTTCCCTCCCTCTCCTCCATCTTCTTCCCCCCCTCCTCCCTCCCCTCCCCCTCCCCCCTGACTCCCCCCTCCTCTTCCCCGTCCCCCCTCCCCCTCCCCCTCCCATCTTCTTCCCCCCTCTCTCCTCCCCTCCACCTCCCAACCCTTCCCCCCTCCCTCCCCTACCCCTCCCATCAACCCCCCTCCCCTCCCCCTTTCCTCCGCCTCCTTCCCTCCCCCTCCCCTCGCCCCTTCCCTCCCTGCCTCCCCCTCCCCCTTCCCCTTCCCCCGTCCCCCCTCTCCTTCCCCCTACCCTTACCCCTCACTCCCTTCCCCCTACCCTTCTCCTTCCGTCCCCACCTCCCCCCTTCCCTCCCCCCTCACCCTACCTCCACCCCTA